>NC_091579.1:32661673-32669173 GCF_042767895.1 Penaeus vannamei
AGATGGGGAAGGGGACTTAAGAACAAAAGGGAGATACCTAAGGGAGGGGGGGCTCAAGGAAGAGTATTGGGAGGAGAGAAGGATATATGGGAGAGAAGGTGGGACTTGAAGGAGGAAGAGGAGGAGAGTGGAAGAGGAGTGAATTTGAGAAAGGTTTGTGAAGGAGCGTAGGTGGTAGGGCGGGAAAAGGAAAGTGAGAGGGATAGGGGACGTAACGGGAGAGGGTAAGCGAAAGACAGAAAGAGGAGGGCGAAAAAAGGAGGACCTGCTCTTTTTCCCATGGAATTTCCGTGTTCTTGGTAGCATGTGTAAAAGAATAACAGCTATAATATAACTTTTATACAATTATGTTATGAACCTTATGTAAACATCACTGTTTGTAATCGCATACATATATACATACACACACACACACACACACACACACACACACACACACACACACACACATATATATATATATATATATATATATATATATATATATATATATATATATATATATATATATAGATGTGTGTGTGTGTGTGTGTGTGTGTGTGTGTGTATGTGTGTGTGTGTATGTGTATATATATATATATATATATATATATATATATATATATATATATATATATATATATATATATATATATATATATATATATATATATATATATAAATATATAGGCTATACATATATGTGTGTGTGTGTGTATGTATATGCGTGTCTAATATATATATATATATATATATATATATATATATATATATATATATATATATATATATATATATATATATATATATATATATATATATATATATTGTGGGAGGTGCTGGACCATCCTATGCCTAAAATCTTTATAATTTCAAAATTCACACATGAGAAACATAGAAAAAGCACCAATAATTTCCTTTTCTCAACATATTCACTATACAATGTATATATATGTATATCTATATCTATATTTCTATATCTGTATCTACATCTATATCTATATATACTGTATACACACATACATATATATGTGTGTGTGTGTGTGGGCATGTGTGTGTATGTATTTTTGTGTATGTTTGTGTGTGTGCTTGTGTTTTAATGTGTACATACAGACAGACAGACACACGCGCATATAATGTGTTTCTTTTTTATAGATACACACGGAGCGCCATAAGAAAAACTAATAATTTCTTCGTGAATGCACATAACGTGCGCATCTTCCCTGTGTTTTGTTTCCCTGCCGGCCATTCGTTTTCATCAGAGGACGAAATGAA
Source organism: Penaeus vannamei (assembly GCF_042767895.1). Lineage (NCBI taxonomy): Eukaryota > Metazoa > Arthropoda > Malacostraca > Decapoda > Penaeidae > Penaeus > Penaeus vannamei. The sequence continues at coordinate 32,662,928 of NC_091579.1, forward strand.
ACCTTCCCTTCACTTCTTTTCTTGCCGTCGTTTTTGTGTCTGAATCAAGACTTTGAGAGAGAGAGAGAGAGGAAGGATGAAAAGAGTGACTCCTGGAGAGCCTGCATTCTGACGAGATCAAGGGAAAGATGAGGTACAGAGGAAGTCGGAAGGGCCGACTAGCCAGCCCAGCGCCAGGGTGAGTTATTCTTAAGACTTACTCTTAATTTGGGCGGACTAGTCGCCGGCAGCTCTTCTAATTTATGGGTTCTGCTGCGGGGTGGCAGGGGCGGGGCGGAGGCCAGGGGGAGGAATGGGGGAGAAGGAATGATAAAAGAGGAGATTTCTCGTCTTTCTGGTTTGCAGATCCCTTGGCCGGAGGTCTTGGTGCGAACCCAAGAACCAACTAAGTGCTTGTAAGTTTTCATCCTATCGTTCTTGTGTTTATATGCAATTCTGAACTCGATGATGGACGTGTTCTTCATCCTATTTATGGTTTACTGTCTAAAAAGACATTATTATCTTTCATCATGGGACAGCGAAGTAATTTATATTTCATATATAAAATTCTATCTACAAATATTCTACTAACATTACGGAAAGCAAATTCGCTAATTACATCGTACGAGTAATTTGAATGAGAAACCATAATCATATTAATAGCGAATTTCAATTTCGTAGCCAATTTATGGCTAAGAAAAAGGCATGCATTTAGTATAGAATTAAACCTATTGCGTAACAGGCACTAGATGCGTGAATTATTCCTTGAAAAAGAGACCTTTGAATTTACAATAAGAAAATAGGAGCAAATATAACTTCAAAATGTGATCGATCATAGATTTTCTGCCATAAACCCTTTTTTTATCCCGACATCACGGCCAAGGAGGTGACTCATAAACCTTTCATTAATGAGCCGTAAAAAAAGATAAATTATCATTGATTACAGTGCAGACTGCCAGGGCGCAACATTTTTACTTATTTATTCGTTTATTTACGTATACTGGACTGAAGGCCAGAGATGGAGACTGATCTGATAGGGGAACTAGACAGTCGCGCGTAGGTATTCGTAACTATTACTAGCAAAGTACGTATCCATCAAGCTACATCTTATTTATCAACTATGGAAATATAAACCTGGATCTGTATACACTCGCGTAATGCCTATCTACTGGTATATTTGTTTTTTTCAGTCGTCTGTCTATGTAACTAGCGGCGTCTTTATCTTTCAAGTCGACCATACATACATTGCTGTTGCTATGTTAAATATATACATACACTCACACATACATACATACATACATACATACATATATATATATATATATATATATATATATATATATATATATATATATATATATATATATATATATATATATATATATATATATATATATATATATATATATATATATATATATATATATATATTTATTCATTTATTTATGTATATGTATATGTATATGTATATGTATATGTATATATATAAATATAAATATATATATATATATATATATATATATATATATATATATATATATATATATATATATATATTTATGCATATGTATATGTATATGTATATGTATGTATATATATATATGAATATATTATATATATATATATGAATATATATATATATACATATATATATATATTTATATATATATATATATATATATTTATAAATTTATATATATGTATATATATATATATATATACATATATATATATATATATATATATATATATATATATATATATATATATATGTATGTATGTATGTATTTATATGTATATATATGTATATATATATGTATATTTGTGTGTGTGTGTGTGTAATAATAATAATAATAATAATAGTAATAATAGAGTTTATTAAGTAAAGTTATACTTACAAAAGTAAAATTGTTATTTTATAGTTATTATTTAAGTGTATAATACAAAAGGGTATAGTTGACATAATATCTGGATGTATGACACTTTGGTTCACTTAACTTTTTGTTAAAATCCTCACGGAGCTGTTTGCTAGATTGACGCAAGTCAGAGAGCAGATCCCGATGTCTCGCAGATGTTGTGAGCGAATTTTTCCGATCTTCTAAGGAGGGAATTTGCAGTTGAATTAGCGCATCCGTGTATCAGGTGTAATTTGGGCCAAGGATAATACGTAATTCTCTTTTTTGAAGTCTTTCCAATTTAATTTTTTTCTAAGTTGGTAATGATTTACCAACTTAGTTGGTAATGATTTCGAGGTTTAAGTGCCCCCCGTAGGGGTTTGCATGAGATCTTTGTTCTCTTTTTCCCTTCTTTTTTACGAGTGTAAACCCATCCGCATCCACATTGTTTGAATTAGACGTTGAATGTCTTACAATGTTTTGACTGTGGTTATTATTTAGCACAACAGGAGCCGTGTTACCACTGTCAGGCTGGGGAACCCCGGGCACGTAGTGGTACTTTGCATCACTCCACTCGGGGTTCGGTGTGGTTGGTGGAGAGGGAACAGTGTTTTGTTGCTTGTCGTTTTCCCTTTTGTTCTTTCGTTTGTTTCTCTTGCTATTTCTGGTGCGATTGCATGTGGGCGTTACTTGTTTCTTTGTTCTTCATCTCTGTTGCTGATGAATGTGTAGGTTTTTAGGGGGAACTTTGACGCCGGGCCGGACGAAGAGGAATGCGCTGCTCGCTTGCGTCAGCAGGGTTGCGTGCTTGCAGTGCGGCAAAACACTGGCCGGTGATGACGTCAGGTTCGGGTTGTGCTGGGTTAGCAGTTGCATTACTAAAGGAGGGTAACGTGGGGCTGGGGTTCACGAGAGGTTCTGGGCTAGGATTCTCTAGAGGTGGGGAGATAGCAGAGTGTCGATGGGTGTGTCTGAATTTGGTTGGGGAGTTAACAAGGGGGATAGAAGAGCAGAAGGGAAGAGGTTGGTAGATGGATGTCTCTGGGGAGGCTACATTCAGAGGAATCTGGTAGGGAGTGGGGTGGGAGAGACTAGAGGTGTCGGACACAGAACTGAAGCTGTCAGACCTACCGGACTTCCGTGCTGGTGAACGCCACGACATAACTTCCTCATTCCCAAATGGATTGTTAAGGGCTGCTTGTTGCTTAATAAACATTTCCATTAACACATCGACTTTGTTTTGAAGCACGTTAAGCAAGTTACCGGGCATAGGATCGGCTACATTGTGTGTTTGCGTTGCCTCACTTTTCGTTTTGGTGAAAAATTTTGTGAAAGGTGTCGAAATTCCTTACTTTTTGACGGATGGGTTTTTGTGGTTTGGGGGCGCCTTTGTTGTTGACGCGATGGTGATATTCTTATTGTCTACCAGGGCATGGAACTTAGTATGCATTGTTACAGTAATCAATCTTCTCGTGTTACGAGTTGTGAGTCTGGGTCGTCTTGCATCGGACAGTTCAATTACAATACTGTGCTTTCGCAATGTCCTCGGGAGCGTAATGCTCTTTGATAGTTCACAAAGTAATCCAAGTCCACAGCGTTTTGGTCACAATAAAGCACAGTATCGTATTCAGAATTGTAAGGCTGCCAAAATTGTAAATCTGATCGTTTGTTTCACTGTCTGCACTGTCTACCCTGCTTTCACTTGCACTGTTTGCTTGTTCTGACGGTTCATTGTTTATATTGCAAACCTCACCCTTACCCGGGTGGGAGAAGGGCCCGACGCCCGGGGCACAGGGGCGGCCATATCCGTGGTCGCTAGGGAGCCCATCACCCTGGGCAGGGAGCAGTCTTGACCCAGACTACGGCGAGGTCCGCTTCCTTAGGCAGACGTCTGGCCATGGTCCTGGGCGGACAGGAGCCCGTCCCCCTAAGCAGGCCCGTTACCCTTGACAAGGGTTCCCTGCTACTCTGGGGACAGGAGTTCGGGAAAGCTCGGGAAATAAATATATGTAAATATATATATATATATATATATATATATATATATATATATATATATATATATATATATATATATATATATATATATATATATATATATATATATATATATATATATATATATATATATATATATATATATATATATATATATATATATATATATATATATATATATTTATATATATATATATATATATATATATATATATATATATATATATATATATATATATATATATATATATATATATATATATATATATATATATATATATATATATTACATGTCTGTATGTATATGTGTCTGTGTCTGTGTCCATTTGGGAATATTTTTCAATGCTTACGGGCAAAGGAAAAAGGAAAAAAAAATCCTAGTAAGCTAGAATACCCTTCAAAACGAGTTCGTGCACTCATATTCCTCGGACTCACAATCCTACGAAAGAAGTGAAATGTCACAGCGGGAGGATCCTGCATCACGACAAAGGAGACAAGTGCCCTGCAGGAGCGTCTCAGACAAGCGCCGTCCTGCACAGCCTTGGGAGAAAAGCTTCCGAAGGCTGCAGCAACAGCCTCGCAAAGCGGGTTAGAGGATCTCGCTTTGCCAATGCCATCCGGGACTTTCTTTTTCTTTTTCTTATTTTTGGGCGCTCTCTGGGCTCACTGCTCGCTGGAATGATGGTCGTGATAATAATGATGATAATGTAATAATAGTAACAATAGAATAATAATTATAATTGATGATACTACTACTAATAATAATAACGACGAGTTATAATGAAAGTGATTGTAATAATGATAACTAGAATAGTAATGAAAATAATGATTTTTTAAGCTATGATGATAATAACAACAACAATAATTATAGCATTAATGATAATGATAACAACAATAATGATAATTTTTATAATATATGTTAGAATAATAATGATAATAGTAATAAGAATAACAGTGATAGTAATGATAATAACAATAACAAAGTTTATAATAATGATAATAACAATAATAGATTGATAATAGTGATAATGTGATAATAAGGTTAATAATGATAATGATAATGATCCTGACAGTAATGATAATATATTGATATTAATGATAATAATACTTGTAATGATAAATATAATCTTAATGATAAACATAATACTAATTCCTATTTTTGCTTTACTATATTTTGTGGTTTGATCACTTTCAGTGTTACTTGTTGCATTATCATTTCTCTATTTTATTTATCATTTTTATTTTCTTGTTGTTAGTGTTACTGATTGCTTTCACTATATTCATTATTATTATTATCATTATTATTATCATTAATACTATGACTATCATAATAATAATGATAATTATTATAATAACTATTGTTATCATTATTATTATCTTTATTGTTATCATTATCATTATTGTTCTTATAATTATTTTAATTTTCATCTTTGATACTATTATCATGATTACCGCTTTTATCATCATTACCATTTATATCATGATAATTGTGATAATAATTATTATAATTATTTTTATTGTTATTATTATTACTATTGTTACTATCATTGTTGCTGTTGGTATTATTATTAACATCATCATCATAAGGATTGTTTTTATTACAATTATTATCATCATTATTATTATTACTAACGTTATCATCATTATTACTATTATTACTTGCGTTACTCGCAGAAATTCTACGGAAAAAACTACCTTTCGCTCCCGTTTCCTTTCCTTATCGTGTTCCTGTCCCGTCCCTGTACCTTCCCTTTCCCGCCCACTCTCACTCCTTCCTCAAGTTCTCTTCTCCCTTCCCATTCCCGTCCTCTTCCTCCTTAAACTCCTCTACCTCTTTTTCTCACTTTTCTCCTTCCCTCCCTCTACGATCCCCCTTTTCCTGAGCACCCTCTCCCGTCCCCTTCCCTTCCCTTACCAATCTCTCTTATTCGTCAGTCCCCATCCTGTCTTCTGTGTTCCCCTTTCCCCATCTCCCTTTTCTCTTTAAAGCTCTCTTCCTCTCTCTTTCTCCCTCTCCCCGCTTTCTTCTCCTCCTTCCTTTTCCCTCCCTTGCTGACTCCCCAGTCAGATGGTCGTATAAGTATCATGTGCGTAAGCTAACTATTTTAAAGATTGATAATGATTGTAATGATAATGGTAATAATAATAGTGATACAAAATAATAACAGGGAAAACAATAAAGATAATTATAGTTATGATAATAGTCAGAATATGAAATATGGTGTGTGTGTGTTATCTTATTCAGGTTGACACTTATCTTCCCATTTTATACCAAAATCAATTAACTTTAAATCCGGACTCACATGGAATTTGATTCAAGTCGTAAAATACGTGATCGGATGGGTGGTCCCAGGAAACACAAACAAGATATAAC
>NC_091579.1:32676673-32684173 GCF_042767895.1 Penaeus vannamei
TACCGGGACCTGATTGGGTGACACGGACACCTCACGGCTCGCTCACTGGACCGCTGGAGCTGAACAGTACTTAAGCTTCAGCATCCTTGGCCAATGAGGAGCCTCACCGGTTCCCCCATAGATTTCCATTCACCTTCAGCCTCCAGCCACTTGCTTCGGCAGTACATATACTAAAATTGGAACGATACAGAGAAGATTAGCATGGCCCCTGCGCAAGGATGACACGCAAAATCGTGAAGCGTTCCACATTTTTTCAGCCTCCAGGCTAGTACAGTGGTAACGTGTCGGCCTCTCATCCGAGGGGTCGGCGGTTCGCGCCCCGCCCAGGCGCGAGAAGTTGCAATTGTCGCCCGGAGGTTACTGCTGTGGCTGGGCACCGCGATGGGTAAGGACTAAGCTCTGTCGCGTCAGCACTTGCTGACACACGGTGATCGAGTCGACATTAGTCGGCACAGGCCGGGCTCCCCCATAGCCCGGACGAGGCTCAGCTTCGCATATGACTTGTCCTTATATATCCTCCAGCCACACCTGCGGGAAGTCACACTCACACAACCATTCCCTTAAGAGACAATAGATACCAGTCAACAGGCGGATGCAAACCATCTGTCATCTGACTGCGGATTTGAACTGCTCCATCAATTTCTACCGAGCTCCCACTTCACAATCCTTACTCAAGTATGATAGAGAGCTCCTAGTTGCACGTACCTCTTAGAGCAGGGGCGGGCAATTAATGTTTAGAAGAGGCCACATGAGAAACCTGAATTGTGTCCGAGGGCCACACCAACGATAGCTTGAACTTATTCTGCTCAACTTTTTCCATTGTAAAATGCACTAAATTATATATTTAGTGCATTATGTATTTAATAAATATTAATAGATTATATATTTAGTGAATTATATATTCAATAAATTATATATTTATTAAATATATATTAATAGATTATATATTTAATGAATTATATATTTAATGAATTATATATTTACTCCCTGCCCGGCCTCTCGCGGACCGGACAGGGACGCACAAAGGGCCGGATGTGGCCCGCGGGCCGTAGTTTGCCCAGGTCTGTTTTAGAGTCTGTCTAGCAGTTACCTGCCTGCAAAGACCCTAGCTCGAATCCCAGTTAGAGATATATATACACACACGCATATATATATATATATACATACATACATACATACATACATATATATATATATATATATATATATATATATATATATATATGTGTGTGTGTGTGTGTGTGTGTGTGTGTGTGTGTGTGTGTGTGTGTGTGTGTGTGTGTGCAGCCACATACCTAGTTTTGTTTATATTCATTATTATTGTATTGTAAATATGTTGAGAAAAAGGAAATTATTGGTGAATATTGATATCATAAAGATTTATGCATGTATTATTTTGTGATGAGTAAAAATGTACTTATATATACATATATATATTGGCTAAATGCCTATAAAATGTGGATTTGTTTAACTATTGTATAAAGTTTTGTATTTGAAACTGTGCGCATCTCGATGTTCCTTTGTAAACGCAAATGCATTGTGGGAGCGATGTAGCCGCAAAGAGAGAAACAATAGTTTAGTCTTTCTTTCTAATCTTCAAGCCATTTCTTTATCCTTATTATAAAAACATCCGTTTATGATCATTATTCTCAGACTCCTGAATCCCATGTAACGTGGTCTTTCAAATGCTTTAGATACGCTTATATGATTACATCTGCCCCCTCGCCCTCCTAATTGATTTCCTTCTTTCTTTTCTCTCTTTCTCTCTTCTCTCTACGTGTTTTGTGCTGCTTCTTTATGCGTTTTTAGTTGTACGTGACTATCCGTGCATGTTTTTTTAACTGGTTTTCTTCTCTGTCCTTGCTAGCACCCACTTCCTTTCTCACTCTCACTCACGTGCGCTCTCTCTCCCTTCTCCCTCCTCTGTCTCTCCAGTCTTATTATATTCGTGCAAGAAAACTGAGCAAGTAAGGTGACCTGTAAGTCGTGTCCTTAGTTTTAAAAATCGTTTTACAAAAAAAATATTGACGCAGAAAATGCTCTTGGAGGACTAGCCATCTGGAGATGTATGTAAGTATTCATATCTTTTGTTTCCGTGAGAAGACTCATTTTCAAAAGTCATTTCACGAGAACAATATTTCTCGTTTTTCAGCGGCCACTTTATTTAGAAAGCCATTGGATCGGATCTTTCCCAGTGACTGCTGCACAAACCGGAAGTCGTTAGTTACAGACAACGCTGATGATGCGCCCTCTATAATGAAAACGTTGTGTAAATGGGAAGCAGTACATTACGCTAATAAGGTAAAGATAGATAATGTGAATCTCTCTCTATCTATCTATCATTTTGCGTGTGTCTTTCCTCTCTCTATCTATCTATCATTCTGCGTGTGTCTTTCCTCTCTCTCTCTATCTATCTATCTATCATTCTGCATGTGTCTTTCCTCTCTCTCTCTATCTATCTATCTATCTATCTTTCTCTCGCCTATTCACTCCACTCCTATTATCAGACAAACAGACAAAAAGAAAGAAAGGCATATGGGCAGACAGACAAACTGACAGAAAGGCAAACAGACAGACAGGGAGAGTGAGAAATACGCGACAGAAAGAGGGCGGGGAGGGGGAGAAAGGCAGGGGCCCTGAATGCGAACATCTGTGACGTTAACTTCCACTTCACACACTCACAGAGTTACAACTGAACACGTTGTTAAACTTTGCCAGTAAAGCTGTTGAGCGACACACACACACACGCACATACACACAGACACACACGCAGGTATGCATGCACACATACACTCACAAACGCACACATACACTCACAAACGCACACATACGCACAATCACACAGGTACGAGCGCATAAACTTACACACACACACGTACGCACACACATATACTCACACACAGATACACGTAGACACACACTTATACACACATTCTGAAATTAGAAAGAAAATTCACGAGGTCTTCGCTCGTTGGGCCCGACTGCACTGTCGAGGACATCTTGCAGGAAAAGGAATTTCAACAGAACTTTGCTTCCAGTGTTGCGATTCGATGCACACTGTGTATGAATATGCTTGCTTGTGCTTTAAAGGAATTTGTGCTTCCTTTTGCTGGGTCATTTATGCACTGGGTGGAGACTGAGGAACGGCGATGAAATATTTCTCCTTTGCGCTTTCCTTATTATCACACTTGCAAGATTCGGACTTATGAGTGTACTGTGAGTTCCCATGCGGGCGTATGTACGTACATCTGTCTAAATCTTTGTCTGTCTCTTTCTCTCTCTTTTGGTGTGTATATGTACATGTGAAGTCATGGAGACCTTAAATACCGTGCCTGGTATTGATATATAGAAAAGAATTCATCTCACCATATCAGTTCACTTCAAAATATAATCACGCCTTTACAATCTTAAATTTACTATAAATGCAAATGAATCAGCAACTCTGATAGTTTCTACAGTAGACATTTATACTCCTGGTTTGATTCCTCATTTCATAACCAAGCTGAGAACGACAACAACACAACATTGCATCTATGGATATGATAACACATTTATGCTGAAATATCGTCCCGTCAACAAAAAAAGTCCATTCGAAATATTGAAATGGTGCTGATGGCTCCCTCAGTTTATCGTAAGGCGACGCAAGTTGCTAATCATTAAATACACATTTGGAAATCAGTCGACTCATTACTGCTTCTGCGAACTCACATAATTTGGAATAAACACTTTTATGGATCATAAATTCGAGATCAGCTCTGAAATTATCACTAAAACTCTGTAATACTTTTCTTTCTTAAATCTGCCATATTTTCTCATGTTTAGATTATTTCCTAAACTTTGATTGCTTGCAGAATAATCATATCAACATTCTTCACTATCCCTTATAACCTGCCAGAACACAGAATCAAAGAATTCTGGTGAAGGTCTACGTAAGTATCTTACAACACACCTACTCGGATTCGTCTCTGGCGCGCATGACGTCACGGCGTCAATCCAGGGGGTTCGACGGCAGTCACGCGGTCAGTCTACGAAGGACAGTCGGCCGGCTAGGACCTCCTTTTCCCTATTTGCTTGCGTGGCTGACTAGCGCGCGCAAAGCCAGCGCATCCTGCAATGCCACGCTATATTTCTTCTATGTATCTACATATTTATTGTGATAATATGACTGATATGATGTTCATATATGATGTGTTCTTGGCGCCTTAGTTGAATGTGTATTTATATAACATTCGTTAAAACCATTAGATTTTACAAATCCCTTCATTCCAGCAAATAACATTTTTCATCTCATGTCTCCTCTGCTCATTTTACTTTGTCATTGTAACATATTCAATCTGAAATATGAGGAATTATGAAATTGAATCTAAATAAAAAAAGGCAATATAGTCTTTCAGAGAAACGTTAGTAATTATCGCAAGAAAAAGCATTCCAATTTATAAATTATCAGAGTAAATCAGCGTCTATAAAAAACTTTCGTTCAGCTGCCTGCTCCCCCATCGCCTCCTCCCTCCAAAGCCCGACTCTCCGCTCCCCTCCGTTCGGTTGCACCAAAGACAAGTAGAAAGCCTGTGCTGAGAAACATCACGAGAAAAGGAAATGTTTTGAATATATAATCACAGATGAAACATGACACATAATTTAATTTACATACAATGTTCAAAATCACTATCTTGTTTCTTTTATCAGTCATTATCTTCATCATTATAATAAAAGTAATGATGGTGATGAGGATAATCAACATGATCATGATGATGGTAAAATGATAAAAACAATGATGGTGATAATGATAACAATGATCGTGATGATATTAGCAATTATAGTGATTGATATTATTAGTATTAACAACAACAATAACATGATAATGATGATGATAACAGTGATGATAATAATAATAATAATGATAAATGCATTACAAATAAAAATGATATATATATCAATGATGTTCATAATCATAATAATAATAATAATAGTAATGATAAAACTAATGATACTAATAATAAAAACAATTATAATAATAACGATAACATTGATGTGATAATGAAAATGATAATGATAATGATAGTAATCATAATAATAATGATGTAGATAACAATGATAATATCAATAATGTATAATTATAATGATAATGACAATGATAATGATAAAGATAATAATAAAGTAGTAATGGTATTGATGTTATAACGATAACAATAATGGCAATAACAACAAGGGTAATGATAATGAAAATGACAAAGAAAGTTATAATGATAATGATAATATCATTATAATTAAGAATAACAATGATGATGATGATAGCGATGATGATAGTGACGATGATGATAGCGATAATAGCAATGATAATAATAATGATGATAATAATAATGATAATAATAATAATGATAATAATAATAATGATAATAACAATGAAAATTATGATAATAAAAAGTAATGACAATAATGATGATAATAAAAAATAATGACAATAATGATGATAATAAAAAGTAATGATGACAATAATGATAACGATAATGAAAATAGTAATGGTAATAATCATCATAATTAAATAATGATAACAATTAAATGAAAACAATAATAATAGCAACAATATTAATAATGATGATAATAATAATAACAATGATGATAATAATGACGAAATGATAATGGTATTGATACTACTACTACTAGTAGTAGTACTGCTAATGACAGTAATGATATTAATCGTGATTATCGTAGCAAAATTGATGAATATGAATAGCAGTGATGAAGATAACATTATGATAATCATTATGATGATAATGATAATAATAATCATCATGGTAATGATAATAATGATAATGATACTGATTATAAAAGTAATAGTGAAAAATAACATAATATATTGAAAATAATGAGAGTAATGATAACATTATAGTGATAATAATAGTGAAATAATAATAATAATAATAACAATAATAATCATAATATTGATAACAATAATAATAGTAAAAGTGATAATGGTAATAGTGATAGTAATAATATTAGTAATAATAATAAAATTGTAATACTATTACTACTACTACTACTACTAATAATAATAATAATAATGATAATAATAATAATAATGATAATAGTAATGATATTGATAATGATAATTATGGTAATGATTATAATGATAATTATGATACTAATGCGAATAATAATGATAATATAGATGATAATGCTAAGAATCAAGACAATAACACTAATGACCATAATAATGATAATAATGATGGAAATAATAACAATAATAATAATGATGATGATGATAGAGATGATCATAATAATGATGATGATAATAATAATAATAATAATAATAATAATAATAATAATAATAATAATAATAATAATAATAATAATGATAATAAAAATAATAATAATAATGATAATGATAATAATAATAATAATAATAATAGTAATAATAATATAAATGATAGTGATAATAGTGTTAATAACGATAATGATAAATATGATAATAACAATGATGATAATAGTAAGGCTAATAAAAACAGCAAGAATAATCAGTATGATAATGTGATAATGGTAATTATAATAATGGTAATGATAAGTATGATAATAATGATAATAGTAATAATAATAAAATATAAAATTTTAGTAATGACATTAACAATGATAATAGTAAAAAGTGATGATCATAATAATGATGACAGCGATAGCAATGATTTATAATAATGGCAGTGATGACAATAATCATCATTACTATTGTTGACAAGGCTATCGATGATACTAGAAATAAAAAAGAGGATAACAATGATAATGATAATCAATGATAGTAATGGTGATAATCAGAATGATCATAAGGATAATAAAAGCAATAGTCATGACAATGTTACACAAAACGATAATAATGATAATTGCAATAAAAGTATTCTTGCTTAATTCATTCACATTTTTATGATTTTATCATTTATATTTATTATTATTGTTATTAGCAATATTGTTATTGGTATCAAACGCCTCATTGTTATTATCTTTATTATCATTAGTATTGTTATTATCATTCTCATTATTGTTATTATTATTATTATCATCATTATTATTATTATTATTATTATTATTATTATTATTATTATTATTATTATTATTATTATTATTATTATTCTCATTATTATTAATTTGCACTTCTATTTATTCTATTCTGATTTTTTATAGTATCTATTATCAATCTTTTATTTGTATATTATCATTATTTCATCCTTTTCTCCCCTCCTTCACCCCGTATTTCATTGCTCGCTCGCGTTCTTTGTTTCCTGTTTCGTCGCTGACTCGCTCTTCGCTTCTAGATTCTGCTCCACCGTGTTCCGTGCGCGTACAAATGTGCGCGTACGTGTATGGGTGTGCGTGCATATATATGTAAGAGAGTATGTACATGTGCGTTTGTGTGTGTGTGTGTGTGTAAGTGTGTGTGTGTGTCAGTGTGTATACATGTGTCTATATGGGTGTTTATATATATATGTGTGTGTGAACATACATATGTATGTATGT
>NC_091579.1:32696673-32699173 GCF_042767895.1 Penaeus vannamei
AACTACAAAATGAACCATAATACGTTAAAATTGGACTGAAAATACGTGTGCTATGCGTAAAAATGTAAAGGACCTAATAATCGCGATCCTTTTCCTACTTATTATTTATAGTTGCATGACAAATCATGTACGAAATACTTGTTATTGATATAATTTTCTATTATTTACATATAATTGTTGCTCTAATTGAGTTTTACAACGTATAATATTGGTCGACAGAATAACCGTTCCCTAGTCGGACAGGAATCATAAGAAGCTTTTCTCATCGCGGCCGGGGCGTCATGGACCATGAAATAAGTCTCATTAAACAAGAACAAGACAGTGTGATATTGTGACCGCAAGAATCAGGCTGGGATATAGATTGTACTGGCAGGTCAGTACAGCCTGTAATGTTGAAGAAACGAAGTGTAAATTATGCAATGAAGAATATAAGCGAACACTTGTACATTATATCTCAGAGTGCCATGTAATACAGCCTTTTAGACCACCTAGCATGAGGTATGGAGAACTATGTAACTACTTCATATCATCTGATGTCTTGGAAGATATAATTATGTTATATCCTAAATTTGGAATGTAGTATCACATGACCACATATCAAATGTTACATTGCCTTTCCACGCCCAAACCGTATGCCGGCTTGACAGATGAGTAGATAAATTACTGATCGTTCTTTTCCTTTAAATGATATATTTTAGACCGTAATAATTTTATGATCTAGATTTACACTGTAATACTATTATATAATGCTTTGACCATGTATCAAATGTACTACAGCTTGCCCACGCCTGTGCAGTTAGCCAGGGTGGTAAATAAAGGACTAAAAAAAAGGCCCCGTGGAAAGACGAATAACAATTACATGGCGATGCGAAAGTATGTATATAAGGTATATAAGCACATATAGATCATTTTCGTGTACCCCATGACCTTTTGTTTATTTACATAGTTACTTTCGTTTGTTTCTTTGTTTGTTTATTTATTGTTTGTTGTTTTTTGTTTGTTTTTTTCTGATATTTCCAAAAGTTACGAACACATTTTAATGAGATTTTAACCAAAGGTGTGTTTTAACCTAACTTGGACGCTTATTGCACTTTGGTGGTGATGCGGACCATGGTTTGGATCCAGGATTTTTTTCTAACTGGAAAAGTTATAAACAGATTTGAGAGGGTGAGAGGGAGAATGGGGGAAGAGAGCGTGGAGAGAGGGGGGAAGGGAGAGGGAGGGGGGAAGAGAGAGTGTAGACAGAGAGTGAGAGGGGAGGGAAAGAGAGAGCTAGGGTGAGAGAGAGAGAGAAAAAGAGACAGGGTATGACACAGGGAAAGGCAGGGGGTGAGAGGATGAGAAGGAGCGGGTAAAAGTGAGAGATGCGAAAGAGAGAAAGATAGATGGAGAGAGAGAGAGAGAGAGAGATGGTGATCCGGAACATTTGGCAATTCTACCCACCATTGGGGGGGGGGGGGTCGGACGCTTGCCAGATTTTTTTAATTATTCCGAAAAAATGAAGGTTGCAATTGCAAATCCGGAGGCATCGAATACCTTGATGAAATTTAGCGAGTGTCGATAGATTTTAGTATGAACTGTAATAAGATTCAGCTATTATTTTGTCATCATCAGAATTCCGTGTTTTCTTGCATCGAGTGAACACTTGTGATTATATATATATATATATATATATATATATATATATATATATATATATATATATATATATATATATATATATATATCAATACAGTTCTCAGATGAATGTCTGCATCTAGTGTTGGTATGTTAATCTTCTGAACCAAAGGGCAAGAGCAAAGACAATGAACTTCGGTATCACTCCAGCGCTTATGCTTCATTCCGTGCATCTCTGAATCGCTCTTTTAGATAAGCCAGTGAGACGAATTTTCCCGACAAGAACGCTCTGAAGATATTCATCGTGAGACTATGACGTGGCTCAGGAGAAACTCATAATGAGACGAACAAATAAAAAAAAATGAATTCATCCTTCCATAAGAAAACAGATAATAAAACAGAGATAGAAAAAAAACGAATCCAGAAAGAGTGGAAAACACCAGACCAGATTTTTTCACAAGGATTAGGGGATCGAGGAAGTTGGCGACTGTGAATGAATACAAGATTGTAAAAACTTGTAGAAAGTAAAACATAAAAGTGATTGAAATGTATTTTGACTGAAATAGATGCAAATAAATAATTGATATGAAATGAAGTTAATGCCAAAGGGAAAACACAGGATATGAAGTGATGGTACAGAGCAGAAAGCAGGCTTGCTGGTAATATTATTGCGACTTATACGTCAGGACAACCAGTCTGGTGATTATTACAACATTGGCTTTGCAGAAGAAAAAAAGGTCGATGTTAATGTCGTGAAACCCCGCTAAAGGGGGACGTCCTATTAAATTTCCGACGAATATTCTTTAAAAATACTCGACAATTTGAAAAAAAAATCTATTGTTATTTAGTAGGCTTTGGCAATCCCGCACCGTAATGTTTCTGC
>NC_091579.1:32721673-32726673 GCF_042767895.1 Penaeus vannamei
GCAATAGTTGTAATAATAATGATCAATAATGATAATGGTACTCAAAATGAAAGGATAATGATAATGATAATAATTACAGAAACAACAATAGTAATAATGATAATAACAAGTGGTTATAATAATGATGGTAATAATAAAGATCATTATCATCATTATTATTATTACCCACTATAATTATTGCCGTTAGTATTATAATTAACATTGTTCGTATTATAATCTGATAACAATTGGTGATGATGATCGTGATGACAAATATGATCATAGTACTGATAGCAACACTATTAATAATAGTACTATAACATCATAACAATAATAATTATGATAATTGAATTTAATGTCATTATCATTATTATCGTTATGATAATAATAATAATAATAATAATAATAATAATAATAATAATAATAACAATATTAATAATAATAATAATAATAATAATAATAATATCGATAGCAATGATAATAATTAAAAAACTAGGAATGGAAGTAATAATGATAATGAAAACAACGATATTTTTATTCTTCCTGTCCTTGTTGCTATCATTACTTTAATTGTTATTATAATTTCTATCGTCATTATTATTAGCATTATTCTTATTTATGTTATAATGATCATTATCATTATAATCATTTTCATGATTTTTTTCCTTATCATTATTATCACTAGTGCTGTGACTTTTATTATTTTCTTTATTATTACGCTTATAATTACTACTACTACTATTTTATCATCAGTATCACCGGTTTTACCATTATCATTATTATCATTACTACCATTATCTTTTATTATTCTTATCATTGCTATAATTCTTAACATTATCCTCATAGTGAGTAATAATAATGGTAATAATAATAATCATATGATTAATTTTATTATCATTATAATTAGGAGTACTAGTAATACTTTGATTTTATTCTGTTTTCACCATTAATTTCATTATCATTATTACCATTATCACCATTATCATCATTATTATCAATGCCATTATCATCATTATTATCAATGCCATTATCATCATCATCGTCATTGTAATTACTATTCTTATTATTATCACTTTTCTGATATCACAATTACCATTTTGTTGATTTTATTATTATTACTACCATTTTTTTACCATTATTATCATTATGACCAATATTATTGTTGCACTTATAATCATTGTTCTTGCTATTATTACTATCATTATTATTACTACTGTTATCATTATCAATTTTATTATCATCATCATCGTTATTATGGTTACTGTTATTATTATAAGTATTATTATTATCAATATCATTATTATTATTATTATTGTTATCCTTATTATCATTATCACTATTATTATCAATGTTATTATTATTATCATTACTGTTACTATCATTATATTTTTATTAGTATTAATGGTATTGTTATTATTATTATTATTATAACTATCATTATTATAATTATCATCACTATTATTATGCAAAACTTTTATTTTTGTTATCACCATTATCATCATCATATTATTAATGTTCTTATCTTTATCATGATGGGGATGAAGATTACTATTCTTATCATTATAATCAAATGCTTGTTAAATTTACGATTATCATCTTCATAATCATTATTATCACTTTTGATATTATTATTCTTTTATTTTTTGTCATTATTATTGTTGTTAATCGTGTCATTAATAACATTGGTGCTACTTTGATAATAATACTAATTATTAATATCATCATCTATACAATTATTGTTATTCATAACATTTTGATGATGACAAAGAGGATAATAATAATGATGATAACAATAATAGCTACAAGGACATTAACATTAAAATCACCTCTTTCTCAAGTGCACAGGTGACGTCATGGTTTTCCTATCTCGCAACACTAATGAATAATTTCTTAACATTTTAAGTTTTACTGCTTACCAACTAACCATCAAACTAAAAAGCAACGCCAACAAAAAATATAACCTCCTTGGCGGATGTAATAATAATAGTAATAACAACAGCAATAGTAATTATGATGATAATAACCATAATAACAACAGAAATGGTTATGACAATAATTATTAATATTATCATTATTATTACTGTTGTTGTTATTATCATCATTATAGTTATTATTAACATCATTATCTTTGTTAGGTTATTATCATGGCCGTATCTTACTACTTATATTGTTATATTATGGTTACTACTATTATCATTACTATTATTATCATTACTACTTGTAGTATTATCCTTATTATTATAATCATTCCTATTATTATCATTGTCATTGTTATTATTATACAGTTGATGTTATAATAATACTATATATATATATATATATATATATATATATATATATATATATATATATATATGTATGTATATATATATATATATATATATATATATATATATATATATATATATATATATATATATATATATATATATATATATATATTACATATATATATAAATAAATAAATAAATAAATATATATATATATATAATATATATATATATATATATATATATATATATATATATATATTACATATATATATAATGCATATATATATATATATAGTAGAAGACCTTAGGCCTTCTACTACAGCAGGTACAAGATATTTCAATGTTCTCCTAAGAGACAAAGGTAAAACCTTAAAAATCAAGAACAGCGTACCACAGGGATCTGTACTTTCGCCTACCCTGTTTAACGCATGCATATGTAACATGTTAACTACATCTTAGAATTTTCGTTATGCAGATGATTGGGACATATGATCAGTCTAATTTATGAAATTGAAGATACCCTCACTAGGGGTATAACCATCTTATTCGTTTTTTTCAGTAAAGGGTACTTAAAAATGATCACAGCAAAAAACAGTCAGTTCTATATCCCATCTGAACAACAGACAAGGGAATCAAACATTAAGCCTCCAAATAGATGGCAAACTCCTTCCACCAGAGCCTCAACCGAAATATTTGGGTGTAACATCAGATACAACATTAACATATCGCAAACATCTAGAAAGCTGTGAGCAGAAGTTGAAAAATAAAGTGCTCTCATAAGAAAACTTGCTGGCACAACATGAGGAGCACAACAAGAGGTTTTATGAAACTCCTTTAAAATAGTTATACAGCAAACTCCCAGACTCAGATCTCGTAAACCTGTTTAACAACACCCATAGCTTTGACATAACTTCTGCCTGGGCATCACGATGGCAAACCAAATCCCCTGCTGGTGGATCTTTGGTTGCTGACCCATCCCAACAACTTCCTGGCTTCCAAACAGCGACCCGAAAGGAATGGAAAGCAGCTTGTCGTTTAAGATCAAAACGCGCGCGGACTACTGTCTACACCCCTGGAAAATGAAAATTTCACCAATCTGTCCAGCCTGTCATAAAGCTCCCCAAGACACAGATCACCTTGTGTTGGAATGTCAACAAACCTAAATATAGGGGTGCATTCTGCAGCTGGATTGCTGAGAAACAATGCAAGGTGTGAAGCCCATACAACATGAACGAACGAATCACAATCATAACAGAAATAATAGCAATTATACCAGTAACAACAACAATAATGATAATGATATAAAACCATCATTAATGACGATAATAGAAACAACAAAGCGAAAATAATAATAATAAGTATAACAACAACAATAATAAGTTTTATAATAATAATAATAAAACAAATGATGATAATGATAACACTGCTACTCTTGATAAGAAATAGTAATGAAAATAATAATAGTAGTAATAATTACAATAATAATAATATCAATAAGGATTGATGATATCGATACCGATGCTCTACTGATGCTGACAGGGAATGTCATTACCGTTATTTCTGCTATCATTGTCCCTAACACTGCCAATACCAATAGCATCATCCTAATATCAATATCTATTTATTCAAGCATATTTCCCGACCTCGTCCTTCTCCTATTTTCTTGAGGCTGAGCAGCACGCCCTGAAACTTCTCTCCGACCCTCGCAGCAAATCCTTCAAGATGACACAACTTCGGCAACAACTTCTAAGAAACTGACTCGTGTCATTAACGACTTCATGACGTCACTTCCGCGCTCACCTGCCGGCCGGGGAAGAAGGTCCGGTGAAGTCAGCTCGTGTTTGGTGAGTGAAGTTCCTATAATAACAATAATAGTAATAATATTGATAATGATGTCAATGACTGGCAGTGACAGTAATGGTGACACTGATAATGACAATGACATTGACAGTTTTGATAATGATAATAATAATGACAATAACACATTTTCTTACATTTACCTCGAATGTTTAACAGGAGTGCCATTACTGCATATAAACTTTGACAAGATATATACTTTTCCTTTTGATGTTGAATTTACCCTCCTAGAAACGTAAAATATCATTCCACAATGAGAATATTTTTTAATAGTTATGCACTTCAATGTGCATTATATTTAAAACCATTCAGTTAATATCCACCAGGAAATATGCTATTGACGGGTGTCAGGCATACGAACTTTGGATATATGTATGCCATGATATCCAAGGAAAGCCCAGACTATATACTCGCAGAGGTTTTGCGTCATTTGCTGTTATGGAGCAAATGTCGATGAGGTGCCAAGTGTTTCAGTGTCTTAACAAACACATCTCGAATGTGTAATATGCATCTGGATTAATAAGAGGGCAGACTATAATCTGTATACTGAGAAGAAATCTTTGTATGTGGAGTAAAGAAAAGGCGACCAGTAATTTTGGTGAAGCATTAAATGTGTTCTACGAGAGTTTGACAGTATTTGTAGAAAAGGTAGATGAATGATAGGAAACAGATTGTAAGTGTTGACCTATATTGGATACAGGTGGGCAGAGTAATACACTGATGCGGTGACTCTTTATTAGTAAGAGGAACTCGTGGTCCGATGGTCAGTGCTGGCAGTGCCCCGCTGTCAGCGCTGGCGAGGGCAGTCGCCTCGTGGGGTGGTGATCGGTCCGGTCAGCAGACGGGAAGCGAGTGAGTGAGAGTTGGGTCAACCTCCGCTGACCTCTTATA
>NC_091579.1:32779173-32784173 GCF_042767895.1 Penaeus vannamei
GACCCGAAAATGGAATCGAGGAGGATTCCGAAACATTTATTTCAGTTTGTGCATTGTGTTTATTTCTAATATATATATATATATATATATATATATATATATATATATATATATATATATATATATATATATATATATATATATATATATATATTTATATGCATTTTCAATTTTACCATCGAATTCGTAACGTTTATTGAAGTAAGACCTTTGGTTTGGGGCCAGACAGAAATCTCGAGAATAAGGAGCTTTTAATATTAATGATATTGATAATAATATAATATTGCATAAAAAACAACCAAATAATAATTATGATTATTATTGTTGTAATAATATTGTTATTGTAATTATTATTGTTATAATAATAATGATGAAAACAATGATGATAATGATAATATTAACGATAGTAATAGCAACCGCTATGGAACCGATATGGAAAATAAAAGACACAGAGAGAGAGAGAGAGTTTTGATATAGTAAGATAAATAACCAGAAAAAAAGGGTGACCTTTGCAAGAAGTAGGATTTACACAAGTAGATAGGTAAAAGTAAAAGACATGAATTATTCAATGACTGCGACGAGACTCGAAAGTGGGACGGCGGGGCATGGTACCAGGAGGAAGCTGGGACGAAGCCCCGAAGGGAACTGTTTCATAGTTTCTTAAATTCCCGGTAATAAATTGTTCCCCACTGCAGTTCCCTGTGTCGCATATATAACTAGCACTATAGATACGTGTAAAGGATTCGTTTGAGTTTCCACGTACGTTTCAGTCTGTGTAATAACGTAGAATAGTTATGATTCTAGGGGTCGATAACCCGAAAAACCACAATTTGCCCTAAAACAGTTTCACAAAGAAAGAGAACAGTTACCTGACTTTGCCCTGCGGCAACGAACGCCATTCTGCGTCTAGAAACGAGCACCCTTAAGAGTGCAGGGCTGAAGTTCATTCCCTTAAAGGTTCAGGATAACGAGAAGGCGCGATGGGGTGCGCGATGCAATACGAAAGTAATGGTGATTCTAGGATTAATCATTAATATTACTGTTGTAATTATTACTATTATCCTTGTTATTTGTGTTATTGTTGTTCTTCTGGTATTGGTATTGTTATCATTACTTGCGTTATTATTGTTACTATTATTATCATTACTTGCGTTATTATCGTTACTATTTTTATTGTAATTTTGTTATTATTATCATTATTATTATTATCATTATTATTATTGCTGTTATCATCCTCATTCTCATTCTCCTCATTATTATTGTTAGCATTATCATTAATAATGGTACTGTTATCGATTTTATTTTTATATCATAATTATACCTTCATTGTTACTTTTATCATATTATTATTATTATTATTAACTGTTATTTTTACCGTTATTATTTCTATTACTATTATAGTTATGTTTATTACATACGCCAGGGTTTTTTTTTGTTTTTATTTGTTAATTAGTGTGTGGGTGAGCAGAATAACTCAAAAAAATAACAGATTTTTACCAGATGTTTGTTTTAGCCTCTCTTAGATGCCATTAAATGTGGTAGTGATCCGGATCATGATCCGGGTTAAGGAATGTTTTCATTTATTGCATCCGTTACCTCCATTGCCTGCCAATAGGGGTGATTGTTGTTAGTCGTAGCATTGCGAGACAGGAACAGGCGCTTGAATTATTACCCAAATCCTTTTGCTTTGGCGGAAGGATGCGTTCTGTGTGTGTTTCTAGGTATTATCATCAATAATTATCATTACTATTTACATTATCATTATAATTATTATTGTTATTATTATTATTATCATTGCTATTATTTTTGCTAATATAATTGTTGTTATTGTTGTTACTATTATTATAAGCAGTATCTACAAATATTGTTATTGTTGTTATCACTACTGTTACCTTTATTATTATTCTTAATCATTATTATCATAACCATTATTATGATTATTGTTATTATTATTATTATTATTACTAATATTATTATTATTATGATTATTATCATGCCCATTATTATCATTATCAGAATCTTAATTATCAATGTTTATATCATATATGATATCATCACGAATACCATTACCGATATTATTATTATTGATTTTATTTTTGATGTGTATATATACGTAGAAACGGTATAATGAAAATGAATATCAGATCCAAGCTGGCGAACCACCTGACGAGAGTTATTATCCTGTTGTTGTATAAATTGAAACTGCCCGATGCAAGGTTTACATATTTATTGGTTGCGATGTATACAACATTCATAATTTTTGTTATCTGTTTGTTCCTTGATCCATTATTCCTGCTTCCTTCCAGTCCGGTAGATGTGAAGCTCCGTCCACATGCACCGCCATGGCGTTGGAAGTCGTGCTGACGGACATTCGCTGATTTTGGTCTTGAAATCACGTTTCACCAAAATTTGCTTTATCGCATCTGCTGCAGGATGTGCAACATACAGCGCTGTTGGGGTTGTTTATCGGCGGGTTTCTGTTTCATATCTTGTCATGAATCTAAACGCTGATCGCCTCGTAAATGTTACACGGCGGTAACATAAGAAAATTAGATGCAGGATCTAAACTTGTATGTTCTCCGGGGAAGCCTATGGGATATCTATGTTTCATGAATGAATTAATTACAATTGCCAGCAACCTAAGCCTCAAGGAAATCAGGCTGCAGATCCGCAGTGCTCTGGAAAAGGCTATTGCTACCACAGATTTTGTTTTATTAGTGTGGGCGGAGTAAGAGTACATATATTCTTTATTGGTAGGTTTTCTGGCCGTCGTCACCTCGATGGATCAGAGTATCCAGGAATATTAATTTATGATCCCCTTCTTCCTCCACGGTGAACTGAATATTCCCGTGGATGGAGTTAAGAAGGCTTCGTCAGAGGAAGCAGTTGAGTCACACCTATCACACCGAGCCCCGTTGGTCTAAAGTGACCTCCATCTTCCCCTTGAGCAAGCCCTGTGAACTCATCCGTCTTTGTTAGGGATGAAACAAACATTTCCTGGAGCCAGCATAAAAGGACACGTTCGTCAGAGAAGGGAGAGGAGCAAACCGAGGCCGCAGATGGCAGACGGGCGACGGTGTCTCTCGTCAGCCGGGGCGCGGGTCTGTGGCGGTCTCGCTTCCACCTTCCTCATAAACCTTCCTTTGCTGGAAGGTTTATTGGGAGGTTGAGGTGAGACCCTTTTGCTCCACTTGCTCACAACCATATATATATATATATATATATATATATATATATATATATATATATATATATATATATATATATATATATATATATATATATACACATACACACACACACACACACACACACACACACACACACATACACACACACACATATATATATATATATATATATATATATATATATATATATATATATATATATATATATATATATATATATAATATATGTATATATATATATATATATATATATATATATATATATATATATATATATATATATATATATATATATGTACTGTAATATACAAATGCTTCTGTATATGTAGACATTACTTTCTCAAAGTCTGTACATACATAAGAGCGCATAAATGCATGAATAAAAAATTTGGTTATTTTGCTGTTTGCAGATGATATTTACACCGCGTCCCCTCTCCCTTATTGCTGTTTTCCTGATAGGTAAGTACTACTTAGGATTTTCCTTTTCATCGATGCTTTAGCATTAAAATTAGTGTTTTATAATCATAGAGCTAGTAATGCATTGGAATCAGGAGTGACGAATAGGGATATTAGATATCACAAATAATGTACCCATGAATTTGTGATTATAACAGGTTAGCAAAGGAGAGACTCCCTTGTTTGGTGTAACATTTTATTTAATTGTAAAACTGTTATGCTGATCATTCGTTGATTATTATTTCCAATGCTATGCAGATCACAACAGTTCCAACATGTTTGACGTTTTGCGGTAAAGCTGTTCATTTTTAATTCGAAATTTTACGTCCAGTTTTGTCGAATTATTATAGATATCCTGTGTATATTACATACCACGTGTAAATGTTCTTTGTTGTGAGAGGATATGACTTGACTTAACGGATCTACTTTAGAATACCTTTCCCTCTCTTCAAGTCATCCCGGAGCTTCCCGCAGACGCACAGGATGCAAGCGCCCTTTTTCGGCCTCCAGACCGCCCGGGGGCCGGCGCGCAACGGACGCCGCCGACCGCACTCGTCGACGGGGTTCAAGTTGAAGAACATCCCAAAAATCTGCACATCACTGTCCTATCAAGTCGTAGACAAGTTGCCATAACTATTGATGGTCAAGAGGTAGTACAAACATTTGCACTTTTACAGCACATGTAACCAATGGCAAAGGAAAAAAAAGGTTTATATTTAATATTCTTACCGATTTATGCTCCAAATAGAGAATATTGACTGAAGCAATTTGATGTTGTTCAATATTCAAAACTCTAGGAACGAAATGGCAAATAATCTAACACTTTCTTTATATCTTGCACAGAAAGCCTGACTAAATAAAGAAAGTTGATATGGCTCTTCAACTGCTTATCTACCAAGAAATTAATTTGTAGACCTCATGAACTATTTTTATAATTATAATCATTGTAGTGCTATTCATATTACTGATAGTAATATAAATAAAAGATTATTTTTTCGAAAAACAGGAAAAGGATACACACATACATATATATATGCATATATATATATATATATATATATATATATATATATATATATATATATATATATATATATATATATATATATATGTATATACATATATATATATATATATATATATATATATATATATATATATAGATAGATAGATAGATACATATATATACATATATATATATATATATATATATATATATATATATATATATATATATATATATATATATATATATATATATATATATATATATATGCTTAAAATCCTGTCTCTCAGGTAAAGTTTGGACTACTGCCTTTCACTTAACTGTTCATTACATGAATTGTTCTAATC
>NC_091579.1:32797553-32800053 GCF_042767895.1 Penaeus vannamei
GTAATGCCGCAGCAGCTTCCACATCGCTCCCCTTGAAACACTATCAAATGATTTCTCAAAATCAACGAAACAT
Organism: Penaeus vannamei; assembly: GCF_042767895.1. Taxonomy (NCBI): domain Eukaryota; kingdom Metazoa; phylum Arthropoda; class Malacostraca; order Decapoda; family Penaeidae; genus Penaeus; species Penaeus vannamei. The sequence continues at coordinate 32,797,627 of NC_091579.1, forward strand.
GAACCTAGGGGGACCATTTCATTCGCCTGTTGCATCATATGCCGAACCACAAATATCTGATCATTACATCCACGACCTTTTCTAAACCCAGCTTGCTCATCCTTCAAAATTCTATCTATCACCAACTCCATCCTATTAGGTAAAACTACAAAATAGTTTCAAAGCTATTGGTAACAAAGTAATCCCTCTCAAATTTCCAGAATCACTCAATCCACCTTTCTTTGGAATCTTAACGATTACCCCACTTGTCCACTGAGATGCTATTACCCCACTCTCGTCCACTTTGATTTTATTAAAGTTTACCGAAACCAAGGTCAAGCTATTTTCATCCATTTTAAGCATCTCTGGAAAAATATCCTCATCAGGTGCATTGTTATTTTTTATTTTTATTTTTTTTTTTATTGCATTCTCAACTTCATCTACCATTATTTCTCCGTTCTCTATATCCAAATCATTTTCCGCAGCTAGTATATCCTCCTCCGGTAGTATCGGTCTATTAAGTACAGTTTCAAAGTGCCATCTATTCTTTATGTTATTGTCTCGGTCAGTAAACTTCCCTATCTTTAACTGGATTTTTTTTCTTCAATTCCTTGATTGCCTTATATGCTAATCTTTGACTTTGCCCATCATTTTTATGTATTAGAATTTATTTCGCGATCCGCAGTCCTACTTGCTTCGCTCCTTAGCTTTGCATCTCTCCTCTACTTAATCATATCCCACGTTTCTTCCGACATCCACTTCTTTCTCCTAGCCGTGCGCCTACATCTAATCGTACAACATGCATATTCTTTCAAAATCTTCTTCACATTTCTCCATATATCATCATCATTCCTCTCTTTCCCCAAAGCTTCCAACGCCACAAACCTATTCCTACACCCATTTAAAATCCTCCCCTTCCTCTCCATCCCTTCTAAACAGATCAGTATCGTACATACACACCACAATATTTCCTTTCTTTTTACTTTTAAGGTTAAATCTTAATTTTGATACCAAAAGTTGATGATCACTTCCGACATCACCTCGTTTTACACAAACATCCAACAGAGAGCTCCAATGCCTCCTACTGATGGTAATATACTCCTACTGATGCCTGCGTGATTGACATTACTAGATTGACTGAATGATTGTGGTTGCATAAAAAAACATATAATCCGGTCATAAACAGCGCTTCTCAATTACAAGAACACCGATATGAATGAAAAAGTATAATCATACAATAGTACAAATGCTAAATGAGTTTCAACAGCGATAAAAAACAGTATACTGTAAATGGGGCAAATTTAGTAACAGTGATGTTGTCATAATGATAATTTTAATAACTTTAAAAAGAAGTTTTATGCTACATTATGCATAAGATTATAATGTGAAATGTTAAAACGATTCTACAATATATTTGTAGAATGCGAATTATGATGTAAGTTACAGTGCAGTTTCATAGTTTTATGATTTAGTATTTGTAGGCAGTCATAAATGAAATTGAGAACTGTTGTGTTATGATACGACCTGAAATTATACATTGTTTCAGGGTGGACCGGTCGTTATTTTCATTACCATGGAAAGCAATGAACAGCACGGAACCTGGAGGAAGATTGCCTCGGTGAGTGTCTCGCTAATCCCGTTTGACGCGTTTCGAAGAATGGCGCATTCGGCGATAGCTCTTGAATAATCCTTTCTTGTGAGTAGGATATGCTATAATTTTCACTGTGTCTCCTATTTCAGTGCCTCGGGGTTTGGCATTTGGACACTCGCTCACATCACAGGGGCCTCTTCCGTCTCTCATACTATGAAACAGAACTTTTTATTATAGGTTACCCCTTCAGTGACTACAGGTATGCCTGTGAATTAAGGATGAATCTCACCTCGGGAAAGAATCATGAACTGGCAAAGAATTTCCATAGATTCATGGAACATTAAATCTACTATACAATATGATCGATATATTTCAGTAAAGTAGCGTTAACTAGCAGTACTTAAAGACTTTTTCATTATCATATGGACATTTTCGACTAATGTAAAGTATATGCACAGTTACCTGAAGCCATGGTGGATACGTGTCATGCAGGAAGCGGACGAGAAAGAAGATAAACAGATACTGGGAAGGACTCTGGATAATCGATTGTGGTTCCGGCGCCCCGAGCTGGAGCAGTTTTCGCCTTTCCTTCTGCTGCAGCGGAGCACACCAGAACCTGCTGTTGGATAAAACCACTGCTCGACCCAAACTGCTCAGATACAACCTATTTCCTCACGGTTGTATCTCTTGTGTTTGGTATTATCCTATTTTCGTTTCTGGATACATCAAACTAACACTTTCAGATAATTATTTGCCATCATTGCATTAAAATGCAATATCCAGAAATACTTCGTGTGTGAAATAAAATCACTGATTTATTTGGTTACTTACTCTAAACCATAGTTAAATTGTGAAGT
>NC_091579.1:32805053-32807553 GCF_042767895.1 Penaeus vannamei
AAAGAGGCGAATAAGAGAGAACTATGAAGAAAATAAAGATAAAATGAAGAGGGAAATATGACAGGGAGCGACGAAGTAGGGAAATAAGTAAGGGAGGTTGGGTGAAAGGGGAGAAGAAGAGGAATCCTACGAATGGCGAAAAGAGAGGACGAAAATAATTCCTATTTGGGGGTCTGGTAAGGCCCACCCACTCGTTAGTGTCTGGATTTGGTTATTTTCTATTTCTATGGATGTCATTTATCATATGACCTGATTGCAGCTGGTACCTCCAATATCTAAGCTAGCCTAGATGGGGCAGTGGGTCCAGTTTGGGGGTCTGGTAGGGCCCGGCCACGCATCAACACGTCTGGAGTTGGTCAATTTCTTTTCTCTAGGATGTCATTTACCATATAAACCTGATTGCAGCTGGTACCTCCAATACCTAGGCTAGCCTAGATGAGCCCCAGGGGTCGGTGGTCCATATTTGGGTGTGTCTGGTGCCGATAGTCCTAAACATGTTCATTTGGCATTAATTTTGACCAGTGCCTTGTTCATCTATGCTAGCCTAATTTTGAATCACTTTTGGGGGGTCTGGCAGGCCCTTCGTCCCCCAAAAAGGTCTGTCGTTTGTACTGTTGATGGAGATTTGATGATAAATAAACATTAAATGTGATTTCAAGTGGTACCTCTGTCACCTATGTCAGACCCATATTTTCGCCCCTTATGGGGGTTCCCATCCCTACCCCCACCAAGGGATTCCCCGCAGACTTACATTTTTGAACAACCCATGTAACCCACAAAGTAACCATATGCTCGGACATTAGTATTTAGTTCGTCTAACCCTATGTCGCTGGACTGCCGGTCTAATAATGAAAAGGAAAAAGATCGTGATTATTAGGTCCTTCACATTTTTACGCATAGCACATGTATTTTCAGTCCGATTTTAACGTATTACGGCTAATTTTGTAGCTGAATAATCTATTACATGATGTAATAAGGATTTGCAATATTTTCATGTGCTTATAAAAGTGAGATATATTTTTAGTATCCCTTTTTAGGGTGTCGAGATAGTGGGCTTCGCAAAATATTCATAAAAAAAAGTAAGGTTGACTTCTAAAAAATAGTTCTATTCAGATATGAAATCAGAATGTATATATATATATATATATATATATATATATATATATATATATATATATATATATATATATATATATATTTTTTTTTTTTTTTTTTTTTTTTTTTGAGACATTTTTTTAAAACGGACAATGTAGGCCTATAGACCCCCATAGATCACTGTCACCTCTCTAAACTATAAGTAAGATTTTGAGAAACCGTTACGTGCTGGCAATGTCCGGGGACGACTTCGGAATGCAAGTTTCGTACAGCCATACTGATTTCATGTCTGAATAGAACTATCCTTCTACTATAATATGCAGAAGCCATTTTTGAAAAGTAAACCTTCCTTTTTTTGGTGAATATTTTCCGGTTACATTTAAAACACCCTAACAGGAGATTTTGAAAATATATGTTACTTTCATAAGAAGCACACGAGAATATTGCAAATCCTTATGGCAGCATGTAATAGAACTATTATTCAACTACAAAATGAGCCATAATACATTAAAATCGGACTGAAAATAAGTGTGCTATGCGTAAAAATGTGAAGTACCATATAATCGCGATCTTTTTACTATTTATTATTTATACATTTTGCATGACAAATCGTGCGAAATACTTGTTATAGGTATAATTATCTATTATTTACCTATTATTGTTGCTCTAATGGGGTTTTACCACGTATAATATTGGTCCCCTTAAGGGGTTACATGAATCCACATCCACCCGGGCCACATCCCCTACCCTATGGCCTAACTATCTGGGGTGGGTGCATGCTTCTACTACGAAATGATTTTGAATTTGAGATTTTGGGTCTCACTTTTCCCGATTCTTTAATCGTCCATTAATAAGTTAAGTTAAGAATCCCGTTCCGAGTCAGTACCGAACTGAAGGGTCATAAGGTCTTAGGCCGATCATGGTTCTTGACAGAACCAAACCTGAAACAATGCGGCTTCGTTGAGCCTCACAGACTTAGCTCAGTCGCCAACTACCCAAGCGCTAGTTTCATATTGGCTGATCCTTTAAGACAGAGACCAAGCACATTAAAGTCGTTTTTCTCCTTTGCGTTTTTAAGTCACATTGGTCCCACATTCAGCTGAACGCACTGGCTACCTTATGGGAGGGAAATACGCACTACTGCTCTGGAGTGGCCAGCTCCTTTCCGCTTCGATTTCAACTCCAATATGTTGATGTCAGCATGCTGTAGTGCTTACTCACAGCTGAATCAAAAGAGAGGAATGACCGTGATCTGGCTACTGGAATACCTGCGTTCCACTACTGAACTATACCACTTCCTCCTAATATATTCTTTGTGTATAGGTTTGGTAAAATACAAAATTTCAATATATTTTTATTAAAAATAAAAATAAATCATATCACATTTCTGAAACAGTGACTATAC
>NC_091579.1:32895053-32900053 GCF_042767895.1 Penaeus vannamei
TTGGGCTGAGTATTTTGAGCAGCTGTACCAGGTTGATCCACCAACAGTGAACTTACATACGGGTACTGCCGAGATTCCGTTGCCAGACCCCACTATCAGTGACGATCCTTCCTCTTCAACGGAAGTTAAGGAGGCAATCTCTAAGCTGAAGAGTGGTAAAACAACGGATATCTGCGGTATCCCGGCTGACCTGTTAAAGGCTGGTGGTGAACCTATGGTGCAGGGATTGCATGCTGTACTGGCTGCCATCTGGCAGACCAGTACCGTTCCTCTTGACCTGTTGAGGGGTGTGGTCATCCCTCTCTGGAAAGTGAAGTGGGATGGATGGGATTGCAGCAATTACAGAGGCATCACACTGCTCAGTATACCAGGAAAGATTCTCGCCCAAATCCTACTAAGACATATCAGAGGCCACCTGCTAAGGCACCAGTGACTAGAGCAATCTGGATTCACTCATGGCAAGTCCACAATAGACAACATCCCAGCTCTTCAAGTTACTGTATAACGCCACAGTGAGTTCAGGCGTCGGTTGCTTGCAGCCTGCATTGACCTCAAGAAGGCGTTTGATATGGTGCATTGTGAATCACTCTGGGAGATCCTGAGAATGAGAGGAATTCCAACAAGCCCGTGTACTGGTACTGAAAGTGCTGTAAAGTGTGGCGGGGGTTTGTCAAGCTTCTTTCCTGTTAATTCATGAGTGAGGCATAGTTCTGTCCTTGTGTCAACACTTTTCAACACTTGCATGGACCGTATACTGGCCAGAGCTACTGTCCAAAACCATTGTGGAGCAACTCTGAGCAACATAAAGGTTACCGATTTTAACTTTGCTGATGATGTTGGTATTCTATCTGAGTCTGTCTTTGGAAACCTTAGTGGCGACTCTGGATGCGGTTAGCAGTGAAGCGAAGCCTTGGATCCTTGACCGAGACCAAGATCCAGGACTTTGGAGACCCAGCGAGGACACTGAAGTCACAGAGAGCTTAACATACCTTAGTAGTGTAGTTCATATCTCAGGGCTGTCCGACCAGGAAGTCAGCAGATTGATGGCCTGTCAGCAGGGGTCATGAGTTCTCTCGACAAGATTATTTAGAGATGCCGGTACCAAGCTGTGTTTTCAAGGCCCTGATAATGCCAGTTGTACTACACAGTAGTGAAACCTGGACGTTATCCTGCGCCTTGGGGTCTCGTCCTGATGCCTTTTGTAATAGGTCCTTGTGCCAGATCATGGGGTACTGTTAGCAGGACCACGTGTCCAACCAACTGTTGCATCGTGAGAGTGGCACAGGAGCTGTTTCTTGCACAATCCGTGATCGCCAACTCAAGCTATACGGCCACCTGGCTCCTTTCCCACAGGATGACTCTTCCCACCAGGTTGTCTGTGTACGAGAAACTTTAATACGGGTTTGATAGGGGGACGGAACTGCCCATAACACGCTCGGGCTCTGCTTCCACCGTTTTGGAAGCTCTACTGATTGTCGCAGAAAATGTGTAATTGTTAAAGACAGAGTATACCGATATAATTTATTTAATAAATCAAAGCTGATAACGGAGAGAGATTTTCTTTTCTAAATACATGGATTTTCATTATCATTATCATTACTATTATTATTTCCACTTTTATTACTATTATTGTTATTATTTTCATTGTTTCTGTTATTGATATTAGCATTATAATTTTCGTTGTTATTATCATAATTACTGTCCTTACCATTATCAATATTATCATTAATATAGCTGCAAAGATTATTACCATCATAAGTAGTCAGTAGTCATGTTATCATTTTAGTTACTATCATTATTCTTTTTATGTTTTCAGTATTATTATTATTTTCGTTATCATTATTATCATATTTACTATTATCATTACTTTTCTTTTCATTATTAATATGATTATCAATATAACGATTATAATAATAATGAATGTTAATAATGATAATGATGATGATAATCCTTCTCATCATTATCATTTTCCTTGCTATTCTTATTATCGCTATCCTTAGCAGTTTGAGTAGTGTTGTCACTAACATTATCATTATCATCAATGTCACCATTATTATCATTGGCATTGCTATTATGAATATCATTATCATTATTGTTATTATTATTATTATTATTATTATTATTATTATCATTATCATTGTTGATTTTATGACAATTATGATTATTATCGTGATTGTTATTATCAGTATTACTTTTATTGATATCATGAATATTATTTTCATCGTCACAAGTTTATCATCGAAATGATAATAATTATTATTATAATAATCAGTGCCCTCAGTATTATCTTCCCCATTCATAATATATTATTATTATCTATATCCTTATTTTTACTATTAGTGTCGTTATTGTCATAATTACTGATGTCATTATTATCATTTTCATTGTTTTTATCATCCGTAGCAGCAGTATCAGAAATATTAATAGTAATACAATGAAAATCATTATCCTTATTGCTACTATACTATCATAATAATATCAATAAAAATGATCATGATAATTATTCATTATTATGAAAATAATCAAAATTACTTGTATTATCATTATGATTATGATTTTTGTTATCATTTGGCGTTAACATTTTATGTATTATCATTATTATTGTTGTTATTATTATCATCATTATTATCATAATAATAATAATAATAATAATAATAATTATTATTATTATTATTATTATTATTATTATTATTATCATTATTGTTGTTGTTGTTTTAGTTGTTTTAATTATCATTATCATTACTGATATTATTTGTATTTACATCATTATTGCTATTCTAATTGCATTAATATCATTATTATCATTGTTACTATTCGTATTCTTCTTACTGTTATTGTTATTATTATTGTTATCAACTACATCATCGTCATTATTTTTATCATCATTTTAACATTAACATTATCATCATTGCTATCATTATTATGATTATGATGATCATTAGTTGCATTATTAGTCGTATTATTATCATCATTATTACTATTAATTTTACTACTATCATCGTTATCATTATTGTTAACACAATTTTCAACATCATTATTATTATTGTTGTTGTTATTTTTATTATCTTCATTATTATTATCATTATCATGATCATTATTATTATCATTATCATGATCATTATCATTATCGTTAATACTCTTGTTATTATTATTGTTGTTATTATTACTATAATTACTATTACTATAACTAAAATCGTTAATATTATCATTATCATGATTTTTATTTTTAACATTATCCTCATTACTACTACTACTACTACTACTACTAATACTTCTACTATTACTACCGTTATTATCTCTCATTAAAATGGTTATAGCTATCATCGTCTTAATCATAATCCGTATCCTTACTCTAGCTATCACTAGAAGTAGTAACAGAATTTTTATCAATATCATTATTATAGAGAATATCATCATAATTATTATTGTTGTTATATTATTATTACATTATTATTTTTACGATCATTATCATCAGGACTATTATCATCATTATCATTATTACCATTATTATTATAATTCTTTTATCATTATCATCATTATTATTGTTGTTATTATTATTATTTTATCGCTATTACGAATATCATTATCATTAATATCATTGTTATCAGTATCATAGTTATTATGATGATCAATTTTATTACTTGTATCATCATTATCACTTGCTATTATGATAATTACTATTACTATTTTTATTATTAACATTATGTTATTATTATTTCTATTATTAACATAACAAAATTATAATGTTCATTTGCATTATAATAATCATTGTATTCATAATAATTAATACTGCTATTTTTATTATTAATAGAATTTAATTTAATTACCAACACTGTTATTGCTTTTACTACCACTGCAATAACATATATAAATATATATATATATATATATATATATATATATATATATATATATATATATATATATATATATATATATATACATATATATATATATATTCGATAATAATCATCATCATTGCTGATACAACTATTATCATGAAAAATAAATGATATTATAAATAAATCATCGCTATTAGTATTATTCATTAATATCAGTACTATTTTAATAGTAATAATAAAGATTTATATCATTTCAATGATTATGATTGCTAATATTATTGCTATTATTGATATTTTCATTATCCTTGTCATTAATCTGATTATTATCCTTATTATCATTATCGTTATTATCACCATCTTCATTTTTGTTATTAGAAGTATCATCTTTATCATTACCCTTATTACTGTCATCATTATTATTAATGTTATCATTATCAATGTTAGCATAATTATCATCACTTGTATTGCACTGTTGTCATAATCTTAATTATTAGTGCCATCTTCGTTATCATCTTTATATTTATTTTCATTATTTTTTGCGATTATCATTGCTATTATCCTTTTTATTATCATCGTTATCATTATTATTATCATCATTGCAATTATGATTAAAAGTTGCATTATCAATTTTGATTGCATTATCATCTTTATTTTCATTATCATTAACGTTATTATAACAATCCCCATTACTATTTTTATTTTCACTATTAATATTAGTATTAGTATCATTATTGTTATCATCACTATTATCATTATCATTACTACTATTATCATCATCATAATTATTATTATCATTATGCTTATTGGTATTATTAAATTGTACATTATTATTCGTATTGTCGTTATCGTTAATGTTATTTAAATCAACATTTACATTACTGTTATCAATATCATCATCATTAGTAGTAGTAGTAGTATTGCAATCGTTATCATCATTTACTATTATTACTCTTTTTATCAGTATTATTGTTATTACTATTATCATCAACATCATTATCATTACTATCATTACAATTGTTATCACGATTATTATTATCCTCATCATTATCTCTATTATTGGCATTATTATTATCATTAATCTCCTTGTTTTTTATTATCATCATCATCATTAGTAGTAGTAGTAGTAGCAGTGGCAACAGAAGTAGTAGTACTGTCACC
>NC_091580.1:0-2500 GCF_042767895.1 Penaeus vannamei
ATAAAAGCGTTCCCCCTCTCTCGCTCTCCATATGTATTACAATTAGTGCACATCTGTACATATGCTAGTGATGTTACTACTACTAATAGCACTAACTGCCGTTGCGTTTAAAATACGTGAGGTTCTGTATCAATATTCAAAATATGTTCTAAAAGGACAAGCATTAAGAGTAGAAACTGCTGTATTTTTAGTATGCTCACGTTTTTTTTATGAAAACAAAAATCTAGTTCAACTATTTCTTAAATCATCTCTAATTAATACCTTTTACCAATATACTCATGGAAAGAAAACAGAAAATTGAACGCTAAAAATATCACAAAGACGTACACTCAATCATTGTAATTGAATCTTATAGAGAGAGGGAAAAAAGTTGTGAGCACGAGTCGGCAGCAAGAGACACGGCAGTTAAATGACCCCAGGTTAATGGTTGTTCCCAAGTGATGGCCCTTCCATGCAGTTATTGTACATTATTCTAGTTATCAGTGGAGTAATGTTCGCCTGCACATACAAACACATACACACACACAGATATATGGGTATATATATATTTTATATATGTATACACATAATTACACATATACATACACACATACGTATTTATACATATACATATTCATTTATACAAATATATGAATAGATAAGTGAATAGATGAATAGGTATACACTTATATGTCTACATATATATACATATATACATATATGTATATATATATATGTGTGTGTGTGTATGTACATATATATAAATGTATAATATATATATATATATATGTGTGTGTGTGTGTGTGTGTGTGTGTGTGTGTGTGTGTGTGTGTGTGTGTGTGTGTGTGTATATATATATTATATATATACACATATGTATGTGTATATATGTGTGTGTGTATGTATGTGTGTGTGTGTGTGTGTGTGTGTGTGTGTGTGTGTGTGTGTGTGTGTGTGTGTGTGTGTGTGTGTGTGTGTGTGTGTGTGTGTGTGTGTGTGTAGTTGCGTGCTCTTTCCGTCTCTTAATTTACTCTGCGACATATTGATATTTGGGTGACTCGATTCTCCGGCATCGACGATTTCTTTCACATCCGAGACGAATTAACGTAAAACGGGTGAAAAGCGCATTAGAATGACGCATGCCGCGGACGGCAGTTTTCCGCCCGCCAGTGTGCCTATCGACTGAAATGAATGCAAAGTCTACGAGGAGACTTGTCTCAGAACGAAAATATAGAAGCGAGTGACGCCGCGCTGCCAGACGAACGACAAAACCCGAAAGGCAAGTCCATGATTATCAAAAACCGTCGCATAGTCGCCGAATTACGATAGATAGAAAGAGTATTAACGAATGAAGGACTAAAGCCGAGGGGGAGTGAAAGAGCTAAAAATATGTGCGGTACGACAAGCTGAGCATCTGGCAGACTCCAGGGCGATCAATGATGAAGGTTTCACTTGTGCGTGAGTTGTGGCGGCGGAGCCTTGTGCGCAGCGCTCGCGTGGATCTCCCGTTTTTGCTCTTGAGGGGATGTCACCGTGTCTCAAGTCTGAATAGTTTTTTAAGAATAACCTGAAGGGAGATAAAGTCCTATACCCTTTTTAAAAATTATCTTTGTCCCTCTTTACTAAATTAATAGGAAAATAAGAGAAATAGCAGAGAAAAGGGAGAAAAATAATAACATCCTTTTTTTGAGTGTTTTTGTCGAGTGCAGGATTTGATATCGGTCCAAAGAAATCTTGAGACGCGTTGTGAGAGAGAGAGGAAGGGTCTTCCCCCGGGCGGCGATCTGTGGTTCACGATGTGGCGGGTGTGTGCTATAGTGTTATGTCTAGTGGGTGTTCACCGCGCGCCCTTGGCCGTCGTCGGGGCGAACACCCAGGCCGAGGACCCCCAGGACCCCGCGGGCTGTGCGCCGCCCCTGGAGTTCCTCGTTCAACACAACGTCGCGGCCCAGGAGCATCTGGCACAGCTTCCTAGCAATGGTAAGTGCGGCGGCGAGTCGGAGGCTCGAGGCGAACTTCGTGTTTCCGCGCGACGGGTCGGGCGCGAACGAGGGCGTTCGAGTGTCACGCGGGGCTTTAAATTCCTGTCGTGCATTCACTCGCGGGCGAATTTCCCTCGCCGCCCGTGCGGGGGTTTGGGTGATTTGCAACGTGGTATAAATAGCGAAGGGAGGGAAAATATGTGTCGCCTGCCGGAAAGAAATGAAGAGGGAGATTCATTGGCGCGAGGCGGCAGCGTGTTTAGTATGGGGTAGAGGGGGAGGCGCCCCCTCCCTCTGCTCCCGGGAGGGGGGAGGGCGTGCTAGGTGAGCCAAGTAAACAGTGTTGAGGGAGGGGAGGGAAGGCTGCAGGTGGGATTGGCTCGTAGGTGATGGAGGAGGATAGGTACGAGGAGGGAGGGAGTATGCCGGCCTGCCTAGCACTTCATGGCCAAACATGCAGGCTGGACAAAAGGCGAAAGGCAGAGGAGAGGAGAGAGCAGGTCACACGCACAGAGGGAGGGAATGAATTGGAGTTTTTC
>NC_091580.1:7500-10000 GCF_042767895.1 Penaeus vannamei
TCTCTTCTTCACTTTTTTCTCTTCTACTTTTCTCTCCCGGGGTATTATTTTGTTCCCGTATTTTGCTTTCTCTTATTTTTTCGCTTTTGTTTCCCTTTCATTTCCTTGTGCTGTCCCTTTGTTGTCTTTTGCCTTTGTCTATTATTCCCCTATCCATATTTTCTTTCTTTCTTAATGGTTCCCTCTATTTCATTTTTTGTTCTCCCTTTTACCTCTTTTTCATTCCCAATTCTTGTTTTCTTCCTTTTCATCGTGATTTTTTGTAATCCTTCTTTCTTTAGCCTTTCTCTTCCTCTTTCTCGTTAATCATCATCATTATCATCATCGTCACCATCATCATCATCATCATCATCATCATCATCATCATCATCATCATCATCATCATCATCATCATCATCATCTACATTATCAGCGCTGTTGTTCCTGATGTTATTTCTTAACTTTCTTATATAGAATTATCACAGCATTTATTTTAAAGATGAATGCTCATGGAATTACACATTTTTCCTCTCTCTTCTCGTGCTGTGTATAAGCGGTTGTGAACATGGTTGCAAGATGAACTAAATAAAGTAGAGAGGATTGCCACCTGTCCTAAGCTTAATTAACTAGTAAATGGGGATTTGCATATGCATTTATTATGATATTATGCTTACCTTTTGCTTACGTACGTATGTGTGGGATAAAGGCTGTCTTATGCGTGTGGTTCTGTTTCGCGGTCTCTCTTTATTTGTGTGTCTGGGTCTGTCTTTGTTTCTCTGTCTGTCTCTTTCTGTCTGTGTCTGTCTCTCTGTCTCTCTCTCTCGTTCTTTTCTCTATCTATCAATCCATCCATCTCTATCTCTCTATCTATCTATCTATCTCTCCCGCCTTCCCTCCCTCCCTTCCCCCCCTTTCTCCCTATTACTCCCACACGCAAATATCCCCGCCCCCCCACCTCCTTCATACACTCATACGTCACCCACAAACCCCATCACCAATCCCGCCCAAACAAACAAACAAACACAAACTAAAAACATGTCCCTGCATCTACTTCCCCAAAGCAAACAGACCTCTCTCTCCCACCTGTATACTCGCATATTTATGGGTAGATAGATACTAATGAAGGGGGGAGGGGAGGGGGAGGGGCAGGGAGCTAGGAAACGACCCACAGCTGTGATATAAACCGGTGAAATAGATTTGGATTCGTTGTGTAATTTAAGCAGATAAGATAGAATTAGATCTAGTTATACGCTCACCCCTGATAATGGGATTGGTGGGTGTATATATACGGTAGCGATTCGGCGAAAAGAGATAGAAATGAGAGATAAAATTCAGTGGGAATAGAAGGATTAGGAAGGAATGTGGAGATAAGCGGGTGTTCACGAGATAAGATATGGTTTTTTATTTTTATTTTTATTTTTTCTTAGGGTGTGGGGAGTATTTATGCGTCCTGGTGTGTTGAAACCATAACGGTCTCTTTTGTAGACTAACCAGAGATTTAGAAAGAAGAAAAAATGAGAGGAAGAATTGAAATTACATTGAACATAATAGGGGAAGGTGGAAATGGAAGAAAAATAACCCTTTTTCAGAGAGCAAGGAAAGAAAGGCAGGAAGAGAAAGGGAGGCGGTAGAGAGAACCACTGGAAAAAAGGAGAAAATATGAAAAATTGATAAAAGGAGAAATTGGGGAAAATATGTAGAAAAAAGAGATATGAAAAATTAAAATGACCGAAAAAAGAGACGAGGAAAAGGAGAAAAAACATGAAAAGAGGAAAACAGTACAGAAAAAAAACAATTGAGAAAAGGGAGACCGATTGAAAAACTGTTTTAGGAAAAAAACATGAGAGCAAAACCACTTTGGAAAGAGGCGATAAAAACGGAAAACCACTTCGGAGACAAGTTTTTCAGCAGGTGTTGTGACTGTCACCGTTCGCCTGTCATGCACCGCGGCCGGCCGATCTTGGGCTATTTTTTCTTCATTTTTTGTCTTCTTATGTAATCTTGCAAGGTGGAAGGCGAGAGGGATAAGGGAATTCTGGCCGAGGAAAAGGTGATGGAGGAGGAGGAGGAGGAGGGGGAGGGAAGGGAGAAGAGGAGGGTGTAGAGGGGAAGAAGAGGAAGAGGAGGCGGTGAAAGAGGATAAGGGGGAAAGAGGGCCGGTGAGGAGGAGGTAGAAGGGGAATAGAAATGGGAAGAAGAAGAGAGAATAGAGGGGTAGGATGAAGAGAGAAAAGGGAAGGAGCATAATGAGAATTGAGAAGGAGAACAAGAACAAGAGGAGGAGGAGGAGGAGGAGGAGGAGAAGGGCGAAGAGGACGGCGCAGAACAGAGAGAAGAGAACAGGCGCCGTGGCTGGAAGTGGATCGGCCATCACTTGATCTGGCTACACTGCGTGGTTCTCCGGGCATCGCGGGGGTGGGGGAGGAGGAGGGAGGGAGACGACGGGGAGTGAGGGAGGGGGTAGGGAGGGGCGTGCGGGAGTGGGTGGCAGGGGAAGGACAGACGGGATGGGAGGGGCGTG
>NC_091580.1:20000-22500 GCF_042767895.1 Penaeus vannamei
GCCCGCGAACAGTGAACAGTCAGAACAATAACAGCTGAGATGTGAACAGCGAGAACAATGCCCCGAGTTCTCCTAATGGGGGTTTCGGGATGGAGAGAGAATGGGGCGCAGGTTAGGGGCCGTTTGGTAATTTTGGTTGTGTGGTGGGTGGGGTGTGTGCTTTTGGGTGGTGTGGGAGTGGTGGGGGAGTGGGTGGATGGGTGGGTGGGGTGTGTGGTTTTGGCAGTGGGGGTGTGGCGGGAGTGTGAATGGTTTTAAGGCTTCGAGTATTGGCAGGCTGTTTTGACTCGCGTGGTATCTAGAGTTTTCAACCACGGCGGTGTATACATTTCGTAGCGTGGTTGCGGCTTTCTGCTTGGGAGGATTGGGTAGGCTGTATGAGTAGTATGGTAGGTCTGGTTCTTGCCCTCGATGGCGTGTCCTTTAGGCTGCGTGGTTGTGGCAAGAGCGCTTATGGTGATTGGTTGCAGGCTACGTGAGCAGTATGGTGTGTGTGGCTCTTTGCCTTCGATGGTATGTGCCTTTTGGTTGTGTGGTTGCAGTGTCCTGGTGGCAAGTTTTGTAGGCTGTACTGGTAGTGCATGCACCTCGGCAGTATGGTACTTGGTATTTTGGTAGCATACGAGACGTGCTCCTTGGTATGTTTTATATGGTATTCTTTGTGTGAGGTATGAGTAATACAGCCCCCATACGTGTAGTTATTTCGGGCAGCGTGATACCTAAAGTATGATTGAACGGTGGGATGGCCGTGTGGTATTTTTGCGTGACTGACGTGTTGGTATGTGTTGTTAGAGATGTAGGTACCTGTTGTTGGTACTTCAGTTGTTAGTGCTTATGTTGTTAAAGATATTACGCGTTGTTGGTACTTGTGCTGTTAGTATCTATACTGTTTGAGACCTAGGTACATGTTGTTGGTACTTGTTGATAGTCTTTGTTAGAGACGTAGGTACATGTTGATATTATTAGTATCTATGTTGTTTGAGACGTGTATTGGCTACACGGTGGCTGTTTGTGTGTTAGTAGAGATCTGTAGTAGCTACGTGGTGTGGTATGTTAAGAGACTCCTCCAGCCAAGTGGACTGTGGTAGCGCAGTATGATTTAAAAGTGTACCCTAGAATGCGAGGGATTGTACTGTGTTCGAAAGAGTACCGTGAATTATTTTGCACAGCGCCAGGGCATTACGGGACGGTACTTAGGCGATTGTATTTTGATAGTGCAAGCCGCTCTAATATTACCTTTGCGCGTGCGTTTTTTGTGTTGGTTATTACCACAAACACTCCCCCAAGTGCGTAACAAAGGAACCAATTGTGTTTTGCGGACCCACACTTGTCCGGGTAGAAGGCGCTGTTGTATTTTTCTTTCTCTTTCTCCCACTGTTTGTTTGTTTGTTTGTTTGTCCCCTTGTGTGAGGTCTTGCCAGTTGGTAGTAAGCCCAGGTGGCGGCGGAGGGTGGCAGTAGCGCCGGGTACCACACCCTACCAGATAGGGGCCAGAACCGGTTCTCCGCAGCTCGCCGACACGTCTCGGCCAAACGGATTTACGTAAGGCTGAGGGGCACGGGCGCAAGCACAGGGGGAGGGTGGGGAATGGAGGGGGAGGAGTGGGGAGGAGGATCAGAGCGGGGGAGGAGTGAGGGGTATCTTGAAAGGGGCGAGATGGTGGGGAAGGAGTGAGGGGGATATTGAAAGGGGCGAGATAGGTTGGGGTGGTGGATGGGGAGAAGAGGAGGTGGAGGAGGGAGTGGGAGAGGGGAAAATGGGGGAGTAGGAGGAGGTTCGTGTGGCGGATGGAGGGAGGAGGAAGGGGGTTAGAGTGCGGAGAGGAGGGAGTGAGGGAATGGTGAAGGTTGGAGTGGTATGGTGTGAGAAAGGGAATAGGAAGAAGTCGATGGGAGAAGACAGAAGAGGGAATAGACGGCGGATGGGAGCAGGGATGAGATGAAACTGGGGAAAGAGGAGGGAGTAAGAAGGAGACTGCGAGAGGAGCATTAGATATTGGAGTGGAAAATGGAGAGGAAGAATAAAAATGAGAGAGAGAGGGAGAGAGAGGGGGGAGGGGAGAGGGAGAGAGAGAGATGGAAAGAAAGCAAAGGAAAATCATATTTAAAAGAAAATAAAAGAAAGCCGCGGAGGAAAGACAAGAGAAAAGAAAAGAGAAAAAAAGATGCTAAACAGCTGATCCCAACATTCCTTCAGACTGCCTCTGGACCGGGTTTGTGACGAGTCGACCTTCCAGCGGAAGGAAGCGGCGCGCGTCCAAACATTCAGGAAGCCAGCTGATCGGCTTGGTGGTAGGTAGATTAAGGGT
Organism: Penaeus vannamei; assembly: GCF_042767895.1. Taxonomy (NCBI): domain Eukaryota; kingdom Metazoa; phylum Arthropoda; class Malacostraca; order Decapoda; family Penaeidae; genus Penaeus; species Penaeus vannamei. The sequence goes on from NC_091580.1 coordinate 22,309, forward strand.
AAACATCAGAGGGAATGGTGTTTGCCTGTTCATAGAGTCCCTCTGGAGTTCCGAAACGTTGATTGAGTGCCGTTTCCGTATTCGTCGTGCTTCGGAATACGGTTTTCGAAACACGGATCGAAAAGGCCAGTTTTTTAAAATTAATTAATTAATTAATTAATTTGTTTATTTATTTGCATTGTATTAGAACAA
>NC_091580.1:37500-47500 GCF_042767895.1 Penaeus vannamei
ATTTTCCGTCTCTTCCTTTCTCCCCGAACTTACTGACATTATCGATTCTCTTTCCCCTCATCTTCCAGTTCTCTCCCCTCTCCCGCCCTTCCGTCTCTTCGTCCTGAATCTCTCCTCATTTGCTTCAGTTTGTTCTGCTGTGTCTGTGTTTGTCGTTTTGTCTGTCTGTCTGTTGGTTGTGTTTGTCTTTTTGTCTGTCTGTCCGTTGGTCTGTTTGCCCTTCCTGTTCTCTTCCCTCATTCCCGTGTCCGTGTCCTTTCTTCTGCCCTTGTTCTGTTTCCCTCTCGTTTTCCATTTTTCTCTGTCGCTCTCTCACTCTCATCCTTCACTTTTCTTCGCTTTTGTCTCTCTAAAACTCTTGCTATCTCTCTCTCTCTCTCTCTCTCTCTCTCTCTCTCTCTCTCTCTCTCTCTGTCTCTCTCTCTCTCTCTCTCTCTCTCTCTCTCTCTCTCTCTCTCTCTCTCTCTCTTTCCTCTCTCTCTCTCTCTCTCTCTCTCTCTCTCTCTCTCCTCCTCTCTCTCTCTCTCTCTCTCTCTCTCTCTCTCTCTCTCTCTCTCTCTCTCTCTCTCTCTCTGTCTCTCTCTCTCTCTCTCTCTCTCTCTCTCTCTCTCTCTCTCTCTCTCTCTCTCTCTCTCTCTCTCTCTCTCTCTCCCCTCCCTCCTCCCTCCCTCCCTCTCCTCCTCTCCCTCTCCTCCCTCCCTCCTTTCCTCTCCTCTTCCCCACTCTCTTCATTGCTCCCTCCCTTATCCTCCCGTTCATCTCATATAGCCTCCTTTCCCTCCCTTCATTTATCCCTCTTCCTTCCCGTCTCCCCCTTTCTCTTCCTCTTCTCCATTCCCTTCCTCCTCCCCCTCCCTTCGTCTTTCCCATCCCCCTTCTTCTTCCCCTTTCCCTTCCTCTCCTCCATCCCTCTTTCCCCTCCTCCCACCTCTCCTCCTTTCCCTTACCCCCCCCCCCCCCGAAGAGAAGGGGCAGCGGGCCTGCGACAAATTGGTCAGAGGGGAAGAAGACACGCCGATGACGTCACCCCCCCCCCCCCACGGTCGTCGTCGTCGTCGTCGGTCAGTCGCTGGCTTTAGGTCGGGGGAGAGAGGAGGAGGGGGAGATGGGGAGAGGGTTTAGGAGATGGGGGGGAGGGGGGTAGATGGGGAGGGGAAGGAAGATGGGGAAAAGGGTTTAGGAGATGGAGGGGGAGGGGTGGGGAGATGGGTAGGGGAAGGAAGATGGGGAAAAGGGTTTAGGAGATGGAGGGGGAGGGGGTGGGGAGATGGGGGGAGGGGAAGGAAGATGGGGAAAAGGGTTTAGGAGATGGAGGGGCGGGGGTGGGGAGATGGGGAGGGGAAGGAAGAGGGGGTTGGGAAGATGGGGAAGAGGGTTTAGGAGATGGAGGGGGAGGGGGGTGGGGAGATGGGGAGGGGAAGGAAGAGGGGGTTGGGAAGGTGGGGAGGGGGAGGGAGGAAGAGGGTATTGCGGAGAGGGAATGGGAAAGGGGGTTTGGCAGGGATTGGGGAGGGAGAAGGACACGATTGGGGGAGAGAAAGGGAATGGTAGGGGGAGAGGAGAGGATAGCAGGAATGGGGAGAGGGGGGAGAGGAAAGATGGGCGATAGGGGAGGGAGGGTGAGTAAGGAGAGAAGATGAGGATAACTGGATAGGGGAAGGGGTAGTGTGGATGCGAGATGGGGAGAAATGGGGAAGAGGGAGAAAGAGAACGGGAAGAGAGAAATAAATGGAGGAAGAGAAGGAAGGAAGTAAGAAAGGACAGAGATAAGATGAAGGAGAAGAGAGGAGGAAGAGGAAAGGGGCGGGGGTGGAGGGGGACAGAGACTCCCACGCAGTTCCGTTCGGCCGGTTAGCTGATGAAGTATGACGTCATGGCAATAAACTATGACGTCACTGCGTTGGCGGATGGAAATGCATCAAGAGGGAGATGGACTTAAAGCGATAACAATGACGTTGATGAATAACGAAGCGAGAGAAATAAAGAAAGAACATTCCAGAAATAGAAATGGAAAAGGAGAATTAATATATTAAAATAAGAATTAGAAAGAACGTTGCAGAAGAAGAGGAAACGAGAGAGAGAGAGAGAGAGAGAGAAAGACAGAGAGAGAGAGAGAGAGAGAGAGAGAGAGAGAGAGAGAGAGAGAGAGAGAGAGAAAGAGAGAGAGAGGGAGGGGGAGAGAGAGAGAAAGAAAGAAAGAGAGAGAGAGAGACAGACAGACAGACAGACAGACAGACAGAGAGAGTGAGAGAGAGAGATAGAGAGAGAGTGAGTGAGATAGTGAGAGAGAGAGGGTGACAGGAAGAGAGAAAGGAAGAAAAACGAGGCACTTCCATGAAAGTTTAAACCCCATGAAAGTAAGAGCGTGTGGGCGTGTGCGTGTGGGCGTGGGCGGTCGTCGCATGGAGGCGGCCTGGCGGTGGAGGAGGAGTCAGGGATTTTAGATTCGGATTAACGAGGTTAAAAGGAGGTTAAAAGAGGAGGATTTTTTTTTTTTTAGAAATGTGGATTAAATTTTATTATTATTATTATTATTATTATTATTATTATTATTATTATTATTATTATTATATATATATATATATATATATATATATATATATATATATATATATATATATATAATGGTTATTTGTATTTTAGGTAACACTGGGATTTCATGTTCGAGATGAATATGATTTTTTTTACTATTATTATTATTGCAAATATCACCTTTGCAGGTGATTGCAATTGTTATTTTCGTTAAAAAAAATACATGTAGGAAATGATAAAATATTTTCTTGTACAAAGGCCTAACAACCTTACTCGATAATGGCGGTTAGGGTAGCTTCCAGGTGCTCTTGAATTTATGTATATTTATTTTTTTTTTTTTCATTCTCTTTCCACCTTTTTTCTTTTTCCTTCATTTTCTATCTATCTATCTTTTCCCCCTTGTCTCCTTTCTCTGTCTTGCTTTCTTTCCATATATTTTTTCTTGCCTCCCTCTTCCCTCTTTCCTCTCCCCTCTCTCCCCTGCCCTTCTCTTGCTCAAAGGGAGAATCCTATGCTTTTGAATTCACTGGTCGTCAGCCTCATACAGGATCCTGCAAGGTGTGAATATGTGCATTGCTTAATCTAGTCATGCATATCTGTCTGTATGTCTATCCATCTATCCCTCTATACATCTTTCTATTTATTGATCTGTCTATCTTTCTGATGTGTATGATTGTTTATCTCTGTATTTGTACGTCTTTGTTTGTGCGCGTGAATGTGTCTGTGTATTCGTGTAGGTCTTTTTACGGATGCGTATGCGCGCGAGGAGGCGAAGGCAATCGTATGAATTATGTAAACTGAGCAAAGAGAAGACAGAGCCAGTTTTTCCTCGTTCGCTGTCCCCTTTCTTCTTTTTAATTAGCGCCGTGCAATCGGATCAGCTCAAGGGAGCCGGGTGCGTGTGAATTTTTACACGGAGCGAGGTAAATCTCCTGCTCGTTGGTTCAGCGCAGTTAATAGGAGTCGTTAAAACTGTGATCATTTTTTCTTCTCTTTTTTGTTCTTTCTCTCTGTCTCTCTCTGTTTTAGTTTAGTTGTATTTAGATTTCTTCTCTGCTCTTTCTCTTCTCTTTCTTTCTTTCTTTCTTTTGTGTGTATTCAGGATTTTCTTGGAGAGTGGTGTGAGGAGTCTATGGTGGAATGTTGTGTGGGAAGAGAGAGGAAAGGAGAGAGAGAGGGAAGAAATGAGAGACAGAGAGAGAGGGAAGAAATGAGAGAGGGTAGAAATGAGAGAGAGAGGGAAGAAATAAGAGAGAGAGAGGGAAGAAATGAGAGAGAGGGAAGAAATGAGAGAGAGAGAGGGAAGAAATGACAGAGAGAGGGAAGAAATGAGAGAGAGAGTGAGGGAAGAAATGAGAGAGAGAGGGAAGAAATGAGAGAGAGAGTGAGGGAAGAAATGAGAGAGAGAGAGAGAGGGAAGAAATGAGAGAGAGAGAGAGAGGGAAGAAATGAGAGAGAGAGTGAGGGAAGAAATGAGAGAGAGAGGGAAGAAATGAGAGAGAGAGTGAGGGAAGAAATGAGAGAGAGAGGGAAGAAATGAGAGAGAGAGAGAGAGGGAAGAAATGAGAGAGAGAGGGAAGAAATGAGAGAGAGAGTGAGGGAAGAAATGAGAGAGAGAGGGAAGAAATAAGAGAGAGAGAGGGAAGAAATGAGAGAGAGAGAGGGAAGAACTGACAGAGAGAGGGAAGAAGTGAGAAAGAGAGAGAGAGAGAGAGAGGAAGAGGGAGATGGATTGATAGATAGATATATATATAGAGAGAGAGAAGAGAGAAAGAAAAGACTGAGAGATAAACAAACAAGCAGACGAAACAGAGAGGCAGGCAGACAAATGACTAAACATAAACAGAGAAAGCCAATTAAATCGAGAAATAGAGAGCAGAAAGAAAGCAGGAAACTAGGTCCCTTTGACGGCGCCCATTGTCATTCATAGCGTTTTCCAAGCGGCCCGAATGGGTGGAAATGGCTCTCCCGACGGTTCTCTGGCTCTCCCGACTTGGTTCTCTGGCTCTCCCGACTTGGTTCTCTGGCTCTCCCGACTTGGTTCTCTGGCTCTCCCGACTTGGTTCTCTGGCTCTCCCGACGGTTCTCTGGCTCTCCCGACTTGGTTCTCTGGCTCTCCCGACTTGGTTCTCTGGCTCTCCCGACGGTTCTCTGGCTCTCCCGACGGTTCTCTGGCTCTCCCGACTTGGTTCTGTGGCTCTCCCGACGGTTCTCTGGCTCTCCCGACGGTTCTCTGGCTCTCCCGACTTGGTTCTCTGGCTCTCCCGACGGTTCTCTGGCTCTCCCGACTTGGTTCTGTGGCTCTCCCGACTTGGTTCTCTGGCTCCCCCGACTTGGTTCTCTGGCTCTCCCGACTTGGTTCTCTGGCTCTCCCGACTTGGTTCTCTGGCTCTCCCGACTTGGTTCTCTGGCTCTCCCTATTTGGTTCTCTGGCTCTCCCGACTTGGTTCTCTTCTCTCCTGACTTGGTTCTCTGGCTCTCCCGACTTGGTTCTGTGGCTCTCCCGACTTGGCTCTCTGGCTCTCTCCCTGGACTTGGCTCCCTTCGGTCTTCTTCCGACTTGGTTCTCTGGCTTTCCTCCCCCTGACTTGGTTCCCTGGCTCTTCCTGACTTGGCTCCCTGGCTCTCCCGACTTGGCTCCCTTGGTTCTCTTCTTCCGACTTGGATCTCTGGCTCTCCCGGACTTGGTTCTCTGGTTCTCTTCTTCCGACTTGGCTCCATGGCTCTCCTGACTTGGTTCCCTAGGTTCTCTTCTTCCGACTTGAGTTCTCTGGCTCTCCCGACTTGGCTCTGGTTCTCTTCTTCCTGACTTGGTTCTCTGGCTCTCCTGACTTGGCTCCCTTGGTTCTCTTCTTCCGACTCTGGTTCTCTGCCTCCCTTTGGTTCTCTGGCTCTCCCGACTTAGTTCCCTGGCTCTCCTGACCTTGGTTCTCTGGAAGCTCTCCCGACTTGGTCCTCCCTGACTTTGATTCTCTGGCTCTCCCGACTTGGTTCTCTTGGCTGACTTGGTTCTCTGGCCTCCCGACTTGGCTCCTGCCTCCTGACTTGGTTCTCTGGCTCTCCCGACTTGGCTCCCTGGCTCTCCCGACTTGGCTCGCTGGCTCTCCCGACTTGGTTCTCTGGCTCTCCCGACTTGACTCTCTGGCTCTCCCGACTTGGCTCTCTGGCTCTCCCGACTTGGCTCCCTGACTCTCCCGACTCTGGCTCCTTTGGTTCTTCTCTGACCTGGTTCTCTGGCTCTCCCGACTTGGCTCCCTTGGTTCTCTTCCGACTTGGTTCTCTGCCTCCTGACTTGGCTCCCTTTGGTTCTCTTCCTGGACTTGGTTCTCTGGCTCTCCCGACTTGGCTCCCTTGGTTCTCTTCTTCCGACTTGGTTCTCTGGCTCTCCCGACTTGGCCCTTGGAGTTCTCTTCCGACTTGGTTCTCTGGCTCTCCCGACTTGGCTCCCTTGGTTCTCTTCTTCCGACTTGGTTCTCTGGCTCTCCCGACTTGGTTCTCTGGCTCTCCCGACTTGGTTCTCTGGCTCTCCCGACTTGGTTCTCTGGCTCTCCCGACTTGGCTCCCTTGGTTCTCTTCTTCCGATTTGGTTCTCTGGCTCTCCCGACTTGGCTCCCTTGGTTCTCTTCTCCCGACTTGGTTCTGTGGCTCTCCCGACTTGGCTCCCTTGGTTCTCTTCTTCCGACTTGGTTCTCTGGCCCTCCCGACTTGGTTCTCTGGCTCTCCCGACTTGGCTCCCTTGGTTCTCTTCTTCCGACTTGGTTCTCCTTGGTTCTCTTCCGACTTGGTTCTCTGGCTCTCCTGGACTTGGCTCCCTTGGTTCTCTTTCTTCTTCCGACTTGGTTCTCTGGCTCTCCCGACTTGGACTTGGTTCTCTGCCTTGGTTCTCTTTCTTCTCCCGACTTGGTTCTCTGGCTCTCCGACTTGGCTCCCTTGGTTCTCTTCTCTCGACTTGGTTCTCTGGCTCTCCCGACTTGGCTCCCTTTGGTTCTCTTCTTCCGACTCTGGTTCTCTCTTCCGACTTGGTTCTCTGCCCTCCTGACTTGGTTCTCTGGCTCTCCCGACTTGGCTCCCTTGGTTCTCTTCCACTTGGTTCTCTGCCTCCCGACTTGGCTCCCTTGGTTCTCTTTCTTCCGACTTGGTTCTGTGGACTCTCCCGACTTGGCTCCCTTGGTTCTCTTCTTCTTCCGACTTGGTTCTGCGGACTCTCCCGACTTGGCTCCCTGACTCTACTTGGTTCTCTGGCCTCTCCTCGACTTGGCTCTCCGACTTGGTTCTGTGACTCTCCTGACTTGGCTCCCTGACTCTCCCGACTTGGCTCCCTGTTCTCTGGCTCTCCCGACTTGGCTCCCTTGGTTCTCTTCTTCCATTTGGTTCTTCTGCCTCTCCCTGACTTGGCTCCCTTGGTTCTCTTCTCCCGACTGGTTCTGTGGCTCCCTCCTGACTTGGCCCCTGGCACTCCCTACTTGGCTTCTCTTGCCTCCCGACTTCGTTCTCTGGCTCTCCCGTCTTGGGTCCCTTGGTTCTCTTCTTCCGACTTGGTTCTCTGGCTCTCCCGACTTGGCTCCCTTGGTTCTCTTCTTCCGACTTGGTTCTGTGACTCTCCCGACTTGGCTCCCTGACTCTCCCGACTTGGCTCCCTGGCACTCCCTACTTGGTTCTCTGGCTCTCCCGACTTGGTTCTCTGGCTCTCCCGACTTGGCTCCCTTGGTTCTCTTCTTCCGACTTGGTTCTGTGGCTCTCCCGACTTGGCTCCCTGACTCTCCCGACTTGGCTCCCTGTGGTTCTCTTCTTCCGACTTGGCTCTGTGGCTCTCCCGGCACACCCCGGCGGGGCGCAAACACGCCGGGGAGAAGATCCGGATAGATGTGAATAATCCCCTGGGGCGCAAGGCGGTTAAAAAATAAAAATAAAAACGAAAAGAAGAAAAAAAAAAGGCGGGAAGGAGACAAGGTAATAAGGATCCAGGTGGCTGGGAAGATTCCTCTGATGACCTGCTCTTAGGGATCTCGGTCCTTGTGATTTTTCTTTTCTTTTTTTTCTTTTTTTTTAGTTAATTATTATCATTTTTGTTTATTTATTCATTTATTTTTTTGAGCGCGGGGACAGGTTCGGTGTAGATTTTTTTAATTTTTTTTCTTGTTATGGTTCTTAGTGGTTGTTCCGTGGCCAGCGGCTTCGACTGCAGATAAGGTCTAGGATCCGTCGGAAGGAGCGAATATTTTGTTGTAGTTCTCAAGTGTTTTCTCTTCCAATCTCTCTCTCTCTCTCTCTCTCTCTCTCTCTCTCTCTCTCTCTCTCTCTCTCTCTCTCTCTCTCTCTCTCTCTCTCTCTCTCTCCCACTTTCACCTCTCTTTCTCTCTCTCTCTCTCTCTCTCTCTCTCTCTCTCTCTCTCTCTCTCTCTCTCTCTCTCTCTCTCTCTCTCTCTCTCTCTCTCTCTCTCTTTCATTCACGTGTCCCAATTACTTAGAATTAATAGTACCAACACAGTGAACTTTGACCCTTCCTCCGAGCGCATGTAAATATTTCATTGTTGGAGGTCAGTGGAACGGAAGTGGCGAAATGTATCGTTTGAACGGCCTGTGGATCACCCGTTGACTCTGAATCTTCACCGAATGTCCTCCGATCCCCGTGAATATTCTATGAGTGCAAATGGATGGGGGGCTGGACCAGGCGGCGATAGCGTGCCGTGTGCAAAGCGTGGCTGGCGCTGCGACGAGAAGGCGGGAAATGGGGACGGTTTTTCACTTTTTTGTGTGTATTTTTTTTTATAGTTTTTTCGTTTGTTTTATAGTTTGGCTGATTTGTTATTTAGGTTATTTATTTTTAGTTTTTTCTTTCTTTCTTTATCCTCTCCCGCCGCTCTCTCTCTCTCTCTCTCTCTCTCTCTCTCTCTCTCTCTCTCTCTCTCTCTCTCTCTCTCTCTCTCTCTCTCTCTCTCTCTCTCTCTCTCTCTCTCTCTCTCTCACTCTTCATCCATTTGTTTAGGTCAGCAATGGTGCCGATGTGGATTTAGATAAGGATTTAGATTAGATTTACTCCACTTACAATTTTGTCGATTAATATACTCTCCCAAATTCTTTCCTATACTCAAACATTAACCCACTCTTTTACTAATTGATTTACATTTTTATTTGCTGGCGCCTCAGTAATCAGGACTCTAATCCTGAAACTCTTTCATTCACTCACAACTTTGCACACATTCTTCCTCTCATAAATACGTCGGTTTTTACTCACTCTCATTCCTTCACTTAATTTACTCACTTGCAAAATGGTCTTACTTACTCTCTAAACCTCAAGCATATCCATTCACTCACCGATTTACTCCTCACATTCACTCTCATAATTACTCACGCACAAACTCACTTCTACTTCCTCTTCTAAACGCGCACTTCCTTCTCTCACTTGTTTTTTTACTCTATTTTGTTTTCTTTGACTCACTGACGCACGAGTGGACACCAGAGCAGTGCCGGTAGCTTATGCAAGTTCAGGACATGTTTTTGTAAGGATTCTGTTCCGACGCTTTGGTATGGCACAGTGTCATACTCAGTGTGCGTTGCTCGTGTCACGTTTTTTGTGTTTGTGTGTGGGTCTTGCGGTCCGTTTGTTTGGTTGTTGGATGAGGTGTTGGTTTTGTTGTTGTTGTTGTCAAAGCTGTTTTGTTATGGTAATCAGCGTTATCATTATGATCTTATTCATCATCACCACCACCATCATTACCTCCACCATCACCAGCATTACCACCACCACCACCATCACCACCACAACTATCATTACCTCCACCATCACCATCTTCACCATCACCACCACCACCATCATCACCATCATTACTGCTATCACAACCGTTATTTTCATCATCTTCATTATGCGATACTAATGGCACCTTGGAGCCGCGTGGCACCCTGTTTGCTCTAGCACTTGGCACTCTAATGACCTGATGTTTCTCCGAGCTGACCCGTTAATGACCTTGCTTAGGGTAGTTTGCTAATGACCTGTAGCGCGCTGGGGAGCCGGGTTCGCTGCGTCTCTCTTGGAGTGAAAGTTGTGATGATAATGAAATGAATGGTGATGATGATGGTGATGATAGTCGTGGTGATGATGATAAGAATGATAATGATAATGCTATCAGTGATGATGATGATAATAATGTTGATAATGATGATGGTAGTGTTAATGATAATGATGGCGATGGTGACAATGATGATATTAATGATGATAGAAATAATAATAAAAGTAATTATGAGGATAATAATGATAATGAAAATAACAGCAATAACAATGATAATGAAAATAACAACAAAAACAGATAATGAAAATAACAACAATGATAATGACGATAATAATAGATAGATAAATGAATGAGAAAAATAACAGCATTGAAAAATAATCGGTAGTATATTTCGTAAAGAAAAAAAAAGAACCTGTACTTTTATATCCCTTGGTAACGAGTCGTGGCACCACCTGGCACCC
>NC_091580.1:50000-62500 GCF_042767895.1 Penaeus vannamei
TTTTCCTCTTACTTTTTCTTACCCATTTCCTTCTACTTTTTTCTCTGTTCTTACCTTTTCTTCTTTCCCTTATACCGTTTCTGTCATCGTACCTTTCTTTTTTCTTCTTATTTTTGTTAATTTTTCCCCTTATCTTTTTCTGTCTCATCTTTTTCTTTTTCCATTTTCCCATTTTTTCGTCTTTTGCCCTTTCATTCTTTCCCTTCCTCTTCCCTTTCGACTTTTCCCGTCTTTTCTGATTCATCCTATTCTTTTTTCCTCCATCCTTTCCTCTCTTCCACTACCTCCCCCCCCCCCCAGGGATCGTAAATGAAGATTGACTTTTTTCCTTTTTTGTTGTTCTATCTGAGAGCAATTTTCTCTCCTGTTTCGGAGAAAAGTGGTATTTTTATTGATGTTTTAAATGGGTACTGTGTATGTCTCTCTCTTGCTCTCTCTCTCTCACTCACTCTCACTCACTCGCTATGTATGTATGTATCTATCTATCTTTCTATCTGCCTGTCTCTCTCTCTCCTCTCTCTCTCTCTCTCTCTCTCTCTCTCTCTCTCTCTCTCTCTCTCTCTCTCTCTATATATATATATATATATATATATATATATATATATATATATATATATATATGTATATATATATATATATATATCTTTCTCCATCTTCCTCTTCTCCTTTCTATCTATCTATCTATCTATCTGTACCTATCTCTCTCTCTCTCTCTCTCTCTCTCTCTCTCTCTCTCTCTCTCTCTCTCTCTCTCTCACTCTCTCACTCTTTCAATCTCTCTCTCTCATATATATATATATATATATATATATATATATATATATATATATATGTATATATATATATATATATATATATATATATATATATATATATATATAAATGGATAAATACATAGACAGATGTAACCTTTAAACATCCTGTGTCGCTTATTGGGACTGACTTTCTGATTAATGTTTTTCTTTTCTTTTTTCAGGTGAGTTCGCGAAGTCAGATCTTGTATCGATGTTGAGTAAGTATGATTTTAGGATTCTATAAGTCACTGACCATTCATGTGTTGATTTTATTCATGAGAAGGTATACTCAGCGTATTTTTTTCGCTGTGATAATGATAATTTTTGTTTTTTTGTTTTATATTTTCTCTCTATCTCTCTCTGCGTCTGTTTGTCTTTCTCTTTGCTTCTGACTATTTCTCTCTCTGCTTCTGTCTGTTTTAACTTTCTTCTGCATTCCTCCCTTTGCTCCTCTCCCTACTCCTCCCGCTCTTTCTCCCTCCTTCATTCTCTCTCTGATTCACTTTTTTCCAACCTCTTTTCTTCCTCTTCTTTCCCAATCTTCCCTCTTCCTTTTATCCCTCCTTTTCACTCCCTTCTTCCATCTCTATCTCCTGCATTCCCTCCTCTCCTCTCCGCTTCCTTTTCCCGTTCTACCGATCTTTCCTCCTCGCCCCTTCTACCCCCCCCCCCGCCCCCCACGCTCTTCCATCCTCACTCTCCATTCCCTCCTCTATCCTTCCCTTTCTACCTCTTTCTTCTCTCCTCTTCTTTGTTCTTTCCCACCTCTCTTCCTTCCTCCTCCTATCTTTCCACACCCTCCTTTTCAACCCCTTCGCTTTTCTAACTATCATCCTTCTCCCTCCGCTCTCTCCATCTCTCGTCCCTTCTCCCTTCCCCATCTTCTTTCTCCTCTTTCTCTCTTCCACCTTCTTTCCCCTTTCTCCCTTTTTTTCTCTCTTCTTTTCCCATCGCCTTTCTCTCCTCTCTCTTTTACCCCCCCCCCTTCCTACTTTCCATCCTGTTCTCCTTTTCTTCTTCTTTTCTTTTCCCATCTTCTTTCTCTCGCTATCTCTCCTTTTCTCTCACTTTCCTCCCTTCTCGTTCTCCTGTCCCTCTTCCTTCCCCATCTCCATCCTCCTCTCTTTCGCCCTCTCCCTCCCTTCTCCCGTCTTTCTGTCTCTCTTTCCCCCTCACCCTCTCTCCCTTCGTTGTATCCCGTTTCTTTTCCTCCTCCTTTTCTTTCTCCACCTCCTCTCTCTTTCTCACTTTCTCCCACTCTCTCTCTCTCTCCTCTCTCTCCTGCCTTCTTTCTCCTGCCTTCTCTCTCTCTCTCTCTCTCTCTCCGTCCCGCTCGACCGAAACCCTTCGCTCCGGATCGGCCTTTAAATGCATCCTGCGGGGGAACTTTGTCGACGTCGTGTCACATTATCGTCATTTTCTCTGTGTCCCTTTTTTCAGTTGTCTGGAATTTTCGTTTTCTCTCTCTTTTTTTCTTGTCTTCGGTTTATATTTTGTTCGTTTTTTTGTTTGGTTTGGCTGTTTGTAAGTTTATTGTCTGTTGGATTTCTGTTTCTTGGGCTTGGGATCGTATGCGAGGTTAGGAAGTGAGAGGGAGAGAGAGGAAGAAAGAGAGAGGGAGAGGGAGAGAGAGGGAGGGAAGGAGATGAAGAGAGAGGGAGGGAGGGGGAGACAGGGGAGGGAGGGAGGGAAGGAAGGAGATGAAGAGAGAGGGAGGGAAGGAGATGAAGGGAGAGGGAGGGAGAGAGGGAAGAATGAGGGAGAGAGGGGAGAATAAGGGAGACAGAAAGAGAGAGAGAGAGAAAGAAAGAGTGACTGGGTAGGAAGCTGATTTGAAATGAAAAGTGAATTTGACCTTCTTTTCATTTTTGTATTGTTACATATGAAAGGGTTTATGTTTATTATGCTTATCATTATTCATAGTGTTGCAATTAGTTTTTTGATTGCCTTTTTCCTAATTTGGAGAATGTGTTCGTAATCTTAATTATTTTTTTTTTCTCTACTGGCTCGCGGCTCATAATCGGCCTATGATATCATGTTGAATTTTCTTCTCTCTCCGTTTCCTGTCTTCGTCCTTTCCCTTGGGCTTCGGCCGCCCACCGAACTGGGTCTCCGGCGCGAGGCAGGCGACGCCCACGAGCAGGGACGGCTCGAGAAGGGGCGTCCCATATCCTCCCCCTCGCCCCCCCCCCCAAAAAAAAAAGAAAAAAGAAAAAGGAAACTTGATATTTTATTCATCCGTTACTATTAGAAAGAAAGAAAGAGGGAAGTAGTTTTACGTATTTGAATTCTTTCCAGAAGCTATTGATATTTTATTCATTATTATTATTATTATTATCATTATTATTATTATTATTAATATTATTATCATCATTATTGTTATTGTTATTTATTTTATTTACAAAATTATTTACGAATTTTTTTTCCCAATTCTTTCCGGAAGCCATCACACTTTTTTTCTTTTTTTCCCCCTTTTTTGGTGCAAAGCCATTCATCCCCTCATAGACGAATAATTAATTAGGGTCCTTTTGTTACGGTCGTCATTGCAGAGTCCATCGCGAAGCTCAATTTCATAATGGGATGTGCATGGCGGAGTGGTCAGGGAGGGCGGACTGGAAGGGAAGGGAAAGGGAGAGAATTAGGTGGAAGGGAAGGAGGGAGGAGGGAAGGGAAAGGGAGGGGGGGAAGGGAGGAAGGGAGAGATAGGTGGGAAGTGAAAGAGAGAGAGATAATAGGAGGGAGGGAGGGAGAGAGGGAGGGAGGGAGGGAGGAATGGGGAAAAGGGAAGGGGGGAGGGGAGTGAGAGATGGGGTAAGGGTGGGAGAGGGAAAGAAAGAATGAGCGGAGGGAGTGAGTGAGAGGAAGGAAGAAAGAAGGGGAAAGGAGGAAGTTAGGAAAAGAGAAATGGACGAAAGGAAGGAGTGAGGATATAGAGGAAAAATGAGAAGAGAAGGAATGAGAAAAGGAGGAAATCAAAGAAGGGATGGATGGTAGGAGGAAAGAGAGAGGAGAAGAAGAGCGTAGACGGAGGAAAGGAAAAAAAACAGGAAAGAAAGAAAGGAAGAAGGCAGAAAGGAAGAGAGAGAGGAAAGGGAATGTAAATGGAAGGAGGGAGAAAATCAGGAAAGAAAGAAAGGAAAAGTAAATGTAGGGAAGGAGAGAAGCAGGAAAGGAAGAAGGCAAAATTGGACGGACGGGAGGAGCAAACGGAGGGTGAAGGAAGGGTGTCTGGAAAGGGAGAAAGCAGGGCGAAGTGAATGGAAAGTGGAATAGACGAATAGACACAAGGCTCGTTATACAGATAAACCGATTACGAAAGACAAACACAGACAAACGCATCTCCATGGAAGCAGGTTTGTAGATCTGACTTAAAAGGAAGACATTCATCAACCAAAAAACAAACAAACGAAAAACGAACACAAATCTGAGAGAAAAAAGAAAGTCGCAAATCTAAGAGAAAAAAGCAAAAGGGGAGAAAGACAGACAGGTAAAAGGAGTTTTTTGAGTTTCCTCTCTTTCTCTTTCTTATTGGCCGGACTGACACATTCGGCCTCAGATGAAGCCCTCGCTGCTCGCTTTTCGTGGAGGTTTTTTTCCTTTCCTCTTTTATCCGTCTGTTTCTGCTATTCTCCTTTCCTCTTTTATCGGTCTGTTTCTTTCCTTTCGTTTGATTGTGATGTTTATGTTTTTTTTCTTCGATCGCAGGAAAAGATGGGGGTCATTTTTTATAGTCATTGTCTTTGTGTCATCCTCCTCCTTCCCTTCTTCTTCTTCTTCCTCTTCTTCTCCATTTTCTCCTCCTCCAATCTTCCTCCTTCTCCTCTTTTTCTTCCTCCTCCTCCTTCCCCTCCTTCTCTTCCTCTTTCTTCTCCTCCTCCTTCCTCCTTTTCTTCCTTCCCCTCCTCCTTCCTTCTTCTTCCTCCTACTACTACCTTCCTCCTTCCTTCCAGCCGCTCCTCCTCCCTCCTTCCTTCCTTTCCTTCCTTCCTTCCTCTTCCTTCCTCTTCCTTCTTTCCTCTTTCTTCCTCCTTCCTTCAGCCGCCTGCCCTCCTCCCTCTTCCCCTTTCTATTCCCTCGTCTTCCCTTAACTCTCTTTGATAGAGTTGAGGGGACTGACAGGCGGACAGGAAGACAGACAAGTTGTCTTGATAGGCCAAGTCTCTCTCTCTGTCTCTCTCTCGCTCTCTCTCTCTCTCTCTCTCTCTCTCTCTCTCTCTCTCTCTCTCTCTGTCTCTCTCTCTCTCTCTCTCTTTCTGTGTGTGTGTGTGTGTGTATGTGTGTGTGTGTGTGTGTGTGTATGTGTGTGTGTGTGTATGTCTAACTCACTTTCTTTCTCTTTCTTCTCTCCCTCTCATTTTTACAGCTCAGAATGAATAAACCAGTGTAAGAAAGAAGGAAAGAAAGAACGAAGGGAGTAATAGGCATAACGGGGGACATGATATCAAAGAAAGACCGTTAAGAACCAACATGATAACCCCCCCTCCCCCCCCCCCTCAGCGACGAGGAAAATGGAGGGCTATCGCTGTCGGGCAATAAAGGTAGTTTATCGGGGCGTTAGTGCGACAAGGGCGCCGCGGAGAGGCCGGAGTGCCAGGCCGCAGTGCCACTTGCAAGCCGCGAGGAGGAGGAGGAGGAGGAGGAGGAGGACGAGGAGGAGGAGGAGGAGAAGAGGAGGAAGAGGAAGAGGAAGAGGAGGAGGAGGAAGGAGAAGAGGAGGAGGAGGAAGAGTGAGGAGGAGGAAGAGGGAGGAGGAGGAAGAGGGAGGGGAGGAGGAGGAAGAGGGGAGGAGGAGGAGGGATAAGAAGAGGGGAGGAGGAGGAGGAGGAGAGGAGGAGGGGGAGGGGGAGAGGAGGAGGAGGAGGAGGAGGAGGAGGGGGACGAGGAGGACGAGGAGGAAGAGGAGGAGGAGGAGGAAGAAGAGGAGGAGGAAGAGGAGGAGGAAGAGGAGGAGGACGAGGAGGAGGAGGAGGAGGAGTAGGCCGCAAACGCTCGCGAACGGAGACGAAGCCAGTGGACGCGCGTGCGCACTGACGACATGTAGGTCGCTTTCATGATGACGATCCTCGAGGGTCTGGTCGCGATCGCCCGCGCGCAGAAGGCCTTGCCAACGCCGTGACACGCGTGAACTGGCACTTGTACACACGCGCACGCACACAAACGCGCACCCATCGACACACACATACTTGCACACATCCTTTCTCCCCTTTCTTCCTTCTCTCATCTCCTCCTTCTTGGCCTTTTTCTCTCTCCCTTCTCCCCATCCGTTCCCCTCCTCCCCCACCGCTCTCCCCCCCCACCCGCTTCCCCTTTCCCCTCTCCGTTCCCCACCTCCGCCCCCCCCACCGATCCTCGGGGTTCAGAACCGGGGTTCATTATGTTCCTAATCGAGGCGACGGCAGTTCTTAGTTCTCTCGACGCCGGCGGTCCGATCAACAATGGTATCATATCACGGTGGGATTAAAGTAGGGTTACCATAGCAACCGTGGGGGGGGAGGGGAGGGGGTTAGAGAGGAGAGGGAGAAGGGGTGGGTGGGAGGAGAGGGAGGTAAAGAGGAGAGGGGGAAGTGGGCGGAGGTGGGAGGGGAAAGGTAAATGGGGGAAAGAGGGAGGGAGGGTGAGGTGGGAGGTAGGTGGGAGGGGAAGGGAGGGTGAGGTGGGAGGTAGGTAAGGGGAAGGGAGGGAGAGATGGTGGAAAAAATAAAAATAAAAAGGGAGGGATTGATATGGGGGCGAAGGAGGGGTTGGCTACCTGTGTTGAGTTTCGTCGTCATCAGGTACTGGGCCTGGCCATGTGTCGCTTCTAGATCTCTCTCTCTCTCTCTCTCTCTCTCTCTCTCTCTCTCTCTCTCTCTCTCTCTCTCTCTCTCTCTCTCTCTCTCTCTCTCTCTCTCTCTCTCTCTCTCTCCTCTCTCTCTCTCTCTCTCTTTTTGTTATCATGTTTTTGTATGATTTATTTTTTGGTTTTGTTTACTAATCTGTTTCTTCTTCATACGTGCCATCTTGTAAGACATTTCTCTGTGTATAGATTCTTTATCGTTCTCTATTCTCTTATCCCCCATCCTTTTCTCCTGTCCATTCTCCACTTCCCCCTCTCCCTCTTCCTCTTCCTCTCTCTCCTCTCCTCCCTTTCTTCCCCCTCCTCCCTCTCCCCCACTCCCTTTCTTCGTCCCCTATCCCTTTTCCTCTCCCTCTCCCCCACTCCCTTATTCCCACTCTCCACCCCTCTCCATCTTTTTCCTTCCCCTCTCTCCCTCTCCCTCACCCCCTTCTCCTTCTCCTCCCCCTCTCCCCCCCCCTCGATTAGTCATAGCCCGTGGACGCGGGACTGTATAATGCGTGTATTTATGACGCGGTTGACAGCCCCGATTGCGCCGCCATTCGACGGGCTGATGGCGACGGCGGAGGAGGTGTTCGTTTGGGCTGCTTTGGGCTTGGGGGGGGAGGGGGGGCGGTTGTTTGTGCGTGTGTTCTTTTATTTGATTGCGTTTTGCTGGGTTTGTTTTTTATTATCTGGTTGATTTTTTTTTATTTATATTGTTTTATTTATTATTTTTTTGAGGACTGTAGGTTTAGGTGTTATTTTGGCTTATTTATTTTTTCGGTTTTTCCAACTTTCCTTACTAATGGTTTGGTTGTTGCTTCTCTTGCTTTTGTTGATGTTGCCTTTAATGGTGTTATCATCATTAGTTATTTATAGTATCGTTATCATTATAGATCCTGGCACCATCAATTCACAGTAATCATTAAGATTAGTTTTATAATGATTGTCACCATCATTATAATCATCTTCATCATCGTCAGCATCATCGTCATCATCATCATCATCATCATCATCATCATCATCATCATCATCATTAATCATCACCATTTACCATCAATTACCGTAAGTCACCATTATCATCATCAGAAAGAGTTGTACATAGGCGGAAGAAGAAAAAGCAAATAAAAAGAAATAAGGAATATGAGAATTTTTTAAAAAATCTTTTTTTCTTTTCTCTTTATAAGGCAAAGATGCACATGGCAGATAAGTGGCTATTAGAATAAATAAAATAAATCAATAAAATGCCCCTTATGTTTGTCATTATCACCACCAACTCAGTCAGTTACCAGTTTTCATCACTCGTCTGCCGCTTATTAATTGGTGTGTGAAGCAGTCACCGTCACGGCCTGTCGTCCCGCCGTTTGCCACCACCGGAGGGCCAAGTGCATCGCCTCCATAGAAAGATAAAGTAAGAAAATAGATGAAAGATAAAAAAGGAGTATATTGTAGTAATACTGAACCTGGCGCTGGTAGCATTGAAGTTATGAGAATGAGTGCTGCGAAGAGGGCTTTTAGTTATTTATTTATGTTTCTTCCAAGTTCAAAAATGATAATGTGAACAGAAATTTTATTTTTTATTTTTGAAGCACAAAAAGACGATGAGTAAAAATAATGATGATTTATAATTATACATCAAGTAAAAATGTTGCCAGTAGCTGTAATAGGAGGAATAAATGGTGCAACCCAGAGCGGTGTCATGCATGCCCTGGGCGCGGATGGCACCCACGTGTGCCAGGCCATGTGGTGCCCGCGGTGCCACGTGCCCGGCGGCGGTGGCCCTTCTTTGTTGGTTTTGTTTTATGGGGGAATTTGAGTAGCGTGTGTAGCAGGCTTTGTTTTGTGTGTGTGGGGGGGGGGGGCGACGGAAGGGAGGGGGTTGCTGTGATTTTATTTTTGTAGGGGGTGGGGGTAGGATATGATGGAAATAGATAGGTAAAGATACATACACACGTGCGCAGGACACAAGCATACGCGCACACACACCCACTCGCGCGCGCGCGTGCGCGGACACTCAAACCAACAAACATACAAACAAACAAACAAGCACAAAGCCCAGTCCAAGCCATCCTACCCAACACACACGCCCAGGTATTCATGGTCATGTATGTGTGTGCACGTCTGTGTGTGTGGGCGGGTGCGGCAGGTGGTGGTGTTCACGCCCTCTGCGCTGTTACAATAGAGATTTACAATTAGCGATGATACGATAGCAGTGATACAGCAGAATACAGCATACAGGGTGAGTCAGCATGAGTTGGGGACTTCGACGCAGCATAGTGAATGGTGATGAAGGGAGATGACGTTGTAATGAGTGAAAGAAAAATAATATTGGGATTCGTTAGACATATTGTGACCCGTAGATAATGAATGGGGGGGGGGGTCTTTAACATAACCCGTAGATAATGAAGAAGGAAAACGTCTCGACAACATCAGGAAATGATGTTGCAGGAAGACGCCTTAACACAACCTGTAGGTAACACGTCTTAACGTCACCTGTATACGATGATGCAGGAAGACGCCTCTACATAACCCGTAGTTAATGAAAATGAAATCTACCGGTGGGGGGAGGGGGGCAGGAAGACGCTTTTACGTAACCCGTAGATAATGAAGCTGAAATATGCTTGGGGAAATTAAGATTGCAAGCAAATAATGAAATTGGGATACACTATAACATGGCTATACGGAAATATCGCTCAACATAGCGTATAGTTGATGAGCAAGAAATATAATCTTCAACATAACCCATAAAATAACGGTACAGAAATAAACTACAGAATAGCGTGTAAATCATGAAGCAGGAATATATATCTCGCCATAACCCATAGATGATGACGTTGAAAGACGCCCCTTCAACCCACGCGACTCAGCAACGATGTTGGGTCACGCCACAGCATGGCCACAGCGAGCACGACGGAACACAACGCGACGCACAACATGACAACCCTGGTGCGGAATCCATGCAGACAAACAAGGATAAAGACACATGGCTACATTACCTGACTCGCGGGCGCCGTGGCGGGCGACTTGGACTCGAGAAAGAGACGATGCAACGACAGAGCGACAACAACGACAATGCCAGCGACGACGACGGCAACAACAACTATGACAACGACAACTACAACAACAACAACAACGACGACAACAGCAACAGCAACAACAACAAGAAAAGCAAACGCCACAGCCATTAATCAAAGAGGCCCTCTGAGACAGCCAAACCACAGCCACGGCAACACGAGCAGCAGAGGCGACACAGCAGAGGCTCAGCGGCAGCAGGACAAAGCAGACATGAGACAATGCCCCGCAGGGATCATATACAACACAGATATGGCTTGAAAGCGGGCAGGGGGGGGAGGGGGGAGAGGGAAAGGGGGAGGAGGGAGGAGGAAGAGGTTGGAGGAAGGAGAAAGGAAGAGGTAGAAGGGGAGAGGAGGAGGTGAAAGGGAAGAGGGGAAGGAGGAGGAGGAAAGGGGGAAGGTAGGAAGGGAGGAAGGAGTAAGGAAAAGGTAGAAGGAGGGGAGGGAGGAAAAGGAGGAGGGAAAGGGGAATGTGGGGAGGAATTAAATAATGATAGTAATTAATTATAATGGTGATAGGAGGAAAGGGGAGGGAGGAGGAGGGAGAAGGAGAAGGAGGAAGAGAGGGGGAGGAGGAAAAGGAGGAAGAGAGGGAAGAGAAATAAGGAAGGCAGGAAGCAGGAGGCAAGGAAAAGAAGTTGAGTGGGTGGAAAAGGAAACAGGAAAGAAAGAAAGAAGATGACGGAGAAGAGATGACAAAGAAAGAGACGGGGAAGAGGGGGGGGGGGAAGCCCAATGGGGTGACGATGAGACCGGGGTTTCCGTCGGTCTGTCGCTCGCCTCTCTTCCTCGCTCTCTTCCTTCTTTCCTTCTTACTCTCTGGTTATCATCATTATCATCATCTTCATTTTCGTCTTCATCTTCATCTTCATCATCACCATCATCATCGTCTTCTTCGTATTCATCTTCACTTTCATTTTCATTTTATATTTTAATCTTCATCTTCATTATCATCTCCATCATCATTTTTAACTTCATCATCACCACCACCACCACCGTCCTCCTCTCCCCCCTCTTTCATCTTCCTGCTCGGTTTCTTCCTTTTCATCTTCCCCGTCCTCTTCCTCCTCTCACCCTCAGTCTCGTCCCATCCCCTCTCCCACTTTCTCTCTCTCTCTCTCTCACTCTCTCCTCCTCTCTCGCTCTCTTCCTGTGCCCTTTATATCTCCCTCTCCCCCTTCCTTTTCCCTTCCCCTTCCTCCAGACTTACCCCCACCCCCCTCCCCCCGAAATGACGACGAGGACAATGGCCGGATGACAATGTTTGCGTTTAGCTCTCTCTCTCTCTCTCTCTGCTCTCTCTCTCTCTCTCTCTCTCTCTCTCTCTCTCTATCTATTCATCTCTCTCTCTATCTATCTCTCTCTCTCTCTCTCTCTCTCTCTCTCTCTACTCTCTCTCTCTCTCTCTCTCGGTCTTCTCTCCTAGGTGCAACCGTAGAGAGGGAGGGAAGGAATGGAAGGAGGGAGAGAGTTAAGGAGATAGGGGAGAAGGGAGGGATGAATAGGGGAGAGAAGGACGAAGGAGGGAGGGAGAGAGAGAGAGAGAGAGAGAGAGAGAGAGAGAGAGAGAGAGAGAGAGAGAGAGAGAGAGAGAGAGAGAGAGAGAGAGAGAGAGAGAGTGGGGGGGGGAAGAAAGAAAGAGGTAGAATGGGGAAAAGGGGAAGTGAAAAAGGCAGTGCTTACAAGAGAAAAAGAGGAGGCGGTAAGAGAATAGGGAAAGAAGGACAGAAAAGGAGATAAAATAGTGAAAAGAAAAGGCAAGTAGTAAAGAGAAAAAAATGGAAGAGAGAAAGTGAAAGATAAACTTGAGGAACTAGATGAATAAAGAAGGAGACCCAAATACTAGAAAGAGAAGTAAAAGACACAAGTAAGAAAAGAGGGACAAACGAAAAGACAAATAAAGGGGGACAGGCGCGAGGGAGACCGAATTCCGGCCAAAAAGACCAAAGACCGAATCCGTCCCTCTGGACCTGTCGCCTCGGGTCTCAGGGAAAAAGGATAATGAATAAATAAATGAATATATAAATGAATAAAATTGTAAGGGGCGGGTTTTAAAAAAAATGATTCGATGACAAAGCTCCTTTTTTCTCGCTTTGACTGACTCGTGTTTCTGGTCGTTGGCTTTGTGTTGTCCTCTGTCTGAAGTTTCGCTGTGTTTCTCTTTCTCTTTTTCTCTCTGTCCTCCTTTCTCTCTCTCTCTTTCTCTTTCTGTTTTTCTCTCTCTTTCTCTTTTTCTCTCTGTTCCTTTTTGTCTCTCTCTCTCTCTTTCTCTGTCTCTTTCTCATACCCCTTTTCCCCCTCATACCCCTTTCTCCCTCTCTCATACGCTTTCCCCCTCTCTCATACCCCTTCCCCCCTCTGCCATACCCCTTCCCCTCCTCTCTCATATCCCTCCCCCTTTCTCACACCCCTTTCCCCCCCCCCCCTACTCCTGGCAGCAGCGTCCCGTCTGCTTCCGAACGTGTCGCGGATGGTAACCACGTGCGAGGTGGGAACAAGTGGCCCGTAAATGGACCACGTGTTGGCCGTTGATCACACTGGGGCCGCGCGCTCCTCGCACACGCCGGCGCCTGCTCTCGGAGGCCTTCGGGGCCTGGTGGGGACTGGTGGGGACTGGTGGGGCCTACTGGTGTCTGGTGGTGTGTGTTGGAGGGGTTAGGGCATTGTGGGTGAGTGGGGGGGAGAGGTTGGGTGGGATTGTAAGGGGGTGAGGAGAGGGTGGTTTAGGGAAGGGGTTGGGGGTTAGGGATGTTGGAGAAGGGAGGGGGGTGGGAGTGGGTGAGGCTGGTTGGGATGAGAGAAGCGGTTGGGGGC
>NC_091580.1:67500-72500 GCF_042767895.1 Penaeus vannamei
TTCTCCCTTTTTGTCGTTTCTGCTATTTTTTTCTTTCTCCCTGTTGGTGGTGGTGTTCTCTCTCTCTCTCTCGCTCTGTCTCTCTGTCTCTGTCTCTCTCTCTCTCTCTCTCTCTCTCTCTCTCTCTCTCTCTCTCTCTCTCTCTCTCTCTCTCTCTCTCTCTCTCTCTGCTCTCACTGTAACCCTTTTCGCGGTTTCTGATTTTCTCTCTTTGTCCGTTTCTGTTTTTCTTTCCTTCTCCCTTTTCGTCGTTTCTGCTTATCTCCCATTCTCCCTGTCGTTTGTTTATTCTCCTTTTCTCCCTTTCGTCGTTTGTTTATTCTCCTTTTCTCCCTTTCGTCGTCTCTGCTTTTCTCCCTTTCTCCGTTTGTTTTTTTCTCTTTTTCTTCCTTTTTCCCCTTTTGTCGCCTTTCCCATTTTCGTTTCTGATTTTTCGGCTTTGCTTTGTATAGCTGTTTCGCATTTTTTTTTTTTGTCCTTTTTTGTCTTCTTCGCTTCACTTTTTTATGTTGTTCAGCTTTCCTCTTTGTTTCTCCATTTCTCTGTCTCTGATATTGCTTTTCTGCCTTTCTCCGATCACCTTTCTCCATTTCTTCTCTCATCTTTCTACCCCTTTTCTCCCTTTCCTTGTTTCTGATTTTCTTTATTTAGCTCTTTATTCCTACCTTTCTCCGTTTTTCCTCCCTTTATCTCTTTCCCCATTTCTCCCCTCATCCTTCTTTCTTTGCGTTTCTTTATCTCCCCTTTTTTTGCCCCTCTGTCTCCCTTCTCTTCTCACCCTTTTTCCTATCTTATACTCTCTTCCCCTCGCTATTTTCTATCTTCTCCCTTCTCCATCCCCAAACCCCATTTGGCCTTTCTCTCTCTTTCCTCTCCCTCCCTCCCTCCCTCCCTCGCTGCCTCCCCCCCCCTCTCCCTGCTTCCCTCCCTCCCTTTCTCTCCTAATCCATATTGGTCTATCTATCTATCTTTATCTCTGTCTCTTTTTCTCCAAATCTATTTCTCATTCTGTCTCGCTTTCCCTCTCAAAATCCCTCTTCGCCTCTCCTGCAGGCCTCATACGTGGCATCCAAAAATGGTCGTTATAGTCAGCACGGTCGTTGTGGTCGTTCCGAATGGTCGTTGTGGTCGTTCCGAATTGTCGTTGTGGTCGTTCCGAATGGTCGTTCCGAATGGTCGTTGTGGTCGTCCCGAATGGTCGTTGTGGTCGTCCCGAATGGTCGTTCTCTCAGAGACGACCCTCTCGCCGCCCGTCGCTGGTCCTACCGGTGCTCAAGACGCCCTTGGGAACGACTCGTTGCTGGTCTTGGCTTTTCTTGGTCGTCCTTAGGCTTTCAGGGGTTAGGCTTCGGGCGGCCAGGATAAGCCTTGTAGTCGCCGTGTCGATTCATAATTCTCATTTCCTCTCCTGGCGTTTCTTATCTCGCGCGCGTGTTTCCCGTGACGACCACGCAGCACGCGGTGACTCACTGTCGGTTGTACTCAGGAGCTGCTGACACGTGCCATTTGCCTCGTAAACAGCGACTCAAAAACGACTTCTTTCCGGCGTCTGTGTTAAGTAGAGATACGAGTCCGATTTTTTCCGTAACGGGTAACGACCTCGAGAACTTCCACGCGCCGTTTTGTTTCTCTCGAACGACCAGATTCCACGATGACTATCTCGACTACGACGACGACCCGGCAAGCGTAACTGCGCAAATCTGTAAATCATGAACGGCATTTATGCGACCGATTAACGACCGAAAGATCGTAAAAAAGATAAACGACTTGTCTCATTTTTCCCTGACGACCAGAAATAACGACTACTTTACCCAACACGGCGTAACTACTACACCGTATGTAGAGAAGAATGAGAATGAATATCTTTACAATAGATGTATTTGGCCGGTTCTGAATGTCCGTCAAAAAGAAGTGTTTTTCTGACGAAACGACGACGAGGCTCGGCGACAACCCAAACGACTGGACGCAACGACGCCCCGAAACGACATAACTGCGCCATTCTCTCCGTCACGAACGCGCAGAAAAAATGAGGTTGGAGATCAGCTGTTGAGGTATAAAGGAGACGAGACCCTAATCGTTGTAGGGGCGTGTGTGGGCGGGATGGAAATGAATGGATCGTGTATTCTTTAAAGTGGGTTTGTGGGCGGGGTTGTAGACGAGTGGGCGGCGGAATGGGGGTTAGGGTAGGGGATAGGTGGGGGGGGGGATCGTTGACCCAGAATCCCACACAAGAAGAGGTCAGACTTTGGGGATTTGTCAGTGTTGGGGAAAGGCAGTGTTTGTCCTGAAAGAGTGATGTTATGCGGGATTTAAAAAGGAAATATGTATGAGAATTACAGTTTTTTTTATTTTTTACATGGTTTGCAAGGATGTGAATTTATCTCTCTCTCTATCTATCCATCTCTCTCTTTCTCTTTCTCTCTCTCCCTCTCCCTCTCTCTTCTCTTTATTTTTATTTTTATCCCTCACCCTTCTCTTACTTTCTCTCCCCCCCCCCCTACTTCTCTCTCTCTCACAAATGAAACTGAGGAAAGGGTTAAGATAATCTTATTTTTTTTTCTCCCAGTTCACTCTCGGGTCACTCCCCTCAGTATTAGCAAAGTAGGGAAGCCTGAGTTTAAACTGAGGATTGGTCGGAGGATTATAGCCTGGGGTTTGAAATTTCTGCTGGGGCCATGGCGGTGCGGGAGAGGGAGGGAGAGGGATAGTGAAAGGGAGAGGGAGAGGGATAGAGAAAGGGAGAGGGAGAGGGAGAGGGATAGAGAAAGGGAGAGGGAGAGGGAGAGGGATAGAGAAAGGGAGAGGGAGAGGGAAGGAATTAGAGGGTGAGAGAGAAAGGGTGAAGGGGGAATTGCAGGAGTAAGGGTGGGGGAAGCAAAGGAGAGGGAGAAGGAGGAGAGGGTAAGAGAGAGGGAAAGGAAGGAAAAGCATGATACGGTGAGGAAGAGGGAGAAAGGAGGTAGGACAGGGAGGGAGAATGAGAGAATAAAGGAGAAAAGACAGGAACAAAAGCAGAAAGGAAGGAAAACTCAAGAGAATGAGAAAACCGCTCTCCCCCCCCCCCCCCCCCCCCCCGCAGGAAAGAGCGAAAACCCGAGCCGGAGCCGATCGCGTCGGGAGGCGGGCGGCCTGGCTGGCTCCGCCCGCCGCCGCAGCAACGCCCAGACCTGCAACCCGACGAGTGTGGGCGTGGAGACGAGATTGATACAGCGCGTGGGCGGGCCCGTTCGAGCGGCGTGGGGGCGGGGCGAGCGAGTGGGCGTGCGGGAGAGGTAGGGATGTTGTCCGGTTTAAAGGGAGGGAGGGAGAGGGAGCGGGAGAGAGAAAAAAAAGGAAAGCGAGAACGAGAACGAGGACTAGAGTGAGACAGAGAGGGGAAGGGAGGGACGAGAAGAGAAGAAAAGAAAGGGAAGAGCAAAGAAAAGAGAGCAAGGGAAAGGAAAGGAAAGGAGAGAAACGGAAGGGTGTGACACGCAGGCGGAATCCAGGGAGAGAGGGAGGGGCAAAGGGGGATACTGTATACTGTATTTAGGTGGATTGGGGTATTGGGGAGGGGGAGGTTGGGGCACTCGGGCAAAGAAAGGCGGGGGAGAGGGAGGGGAAGGTGGTAACCAGAGGAGGGGGATAGGGGGGAGGGGGAAGGTGGAATTCAGAGGAGGGGGATAGGGGGAGGGGGGGAGGGGGGGACTTTAGGGGACAGTTTATTTTCAATTGCTGGCGGAATAGTATTGCAGTGTAGTACAAAGGCCGGATTTACTATTGATGAACAGCCGAGTATTGCTGGTCAATGTATGTATGTGTATTTGAGTTAGAAATCGTGGCGCGTGCTTTATGGATGGTGTAATTCACGTTTGCCTCGTGTAGATACCTTTTCATTGGGACTGGAAGGGAGAAGGGGAAGTGGAGATAAATAAGGAGAAGACGTAGGAGAAGGAGAAGGAAAATGGAGTTGGGGAAACAAAGGGGAGAGAGTGAAAGAGAGAGAGAGAGAGAGAGAGAGAGAGAGAGAGAGAGAGAGAGAGAGAGAGAGAGAGAGAGAGAGAGAGAGAGAGAGAGAGAGAATTATAAAACAAAACCGAGAAACATGGACCTGAAACCCATCGACCTAAGCTAGCAAATTGCTAAATAAACAAACGAAAATAAACTACCCCAAAAGATAACACAATAAACAAAAACAGCAACAACATACCGCAACATAACACCTCCGACAGGCCTTCTCATATCACATGGATCGTCGATGAGTATTTTTCATCGCGATCTACCGCATATCTCACGCTTGGTAACTGACAGGACTTCAAAAGGGGAGAGGAATAAATTGAGAGATGGATAGACGTGTATAAATGTGTGTCGGGGGAGTGGGAAGGGTGTTGGAGAGGTCTGTGGGGGTGTTGGAGGAGGGTGGGGTGTAAGGTAAGGGGGAGGGCTGTGGGGTGGGGGTAGGATGGATGGGGTGCAGAAAGAGGAAAAGAAGAGAAAGAGGGAAAGGGAGAGAGTTAGAGAAAGACAGACAAGTCAGACAGAGTAAAAGTAGAGAGAAAGTAAAATAAAGAGAAAACAGAAAGCAACACATTATAAAAGAACGAGAGAGAAAATTAGCGCCTCGAACAGAACTCCACCGCGTCATGCATAGATTTGCATGCAGCGATAAGCAGACCTTGCGCAGTAAGTCCGTCATGCAAGACAGCCGCCCGCCGCCCGCCAAGCCCGCCGCCCGCCGCCCGCCGCCCCAGGCTAGTCCTCGGCGATCGGGGGGATCACGTGATCACTATGACGAACGGCGCGATAAAGTCCTAAATCTGAGATTGGGCTTTTTTTAACAGACAAGAGCCAGTGTGTGTCTGATTCACGCGGGATTATCGCCGCGTCGAGGAAATTTCGAGTCAAGTTATCTCTTAGTGAAGCTCCGTCGCGAGGGTTATCGGAACTCGGTTTGTTGTTATTTTTGTGAGGGCGGCTTTAACTAACTTCTTTTTTAGGATCGACGCTCTTTCTCTTGCGAG
>NC_091580.1:87500-95000 GCF_042767895.1 Penaeus vannamei
TCTTTCTCGATTCTCATCACACTTATCGAGATGACCCCCACCCCCTCCCCTCTCCCCCCCTCCTCCACATGTGGCTAGACAATTTGACCTCGTTTTTCCTTCATGTGTCAAGGGAGGTCACATCTCTCTCTCTCTCTATCTATCTATATATCTATATAAATATCTATGTATCGATCTCGCTCTCTAACTCTCGCCCTCTTCCTCTCGATTCCTCTCCCTTGCTTCTCCTCCGCTTAAACCTTTTTTCTTTTTCTTTTTCTGTGGGGAGATGATATACAAAATGACCCCATCCCCCCACCCCCACCCCACCCCCAACGCCATGTGACCTTTGCCCTCTCATTTAAAGGGTGACATCGACGGAGAACTTGACCTTGGATTCCTGTCGCGATGTCCCGACGGCATTTGACCTCCTGATGCGTCGGATGATTGGATTGGCTCCGAAGGGGGGGGGGGGATCGGGTGTAATGTCTCTATTTTTATCCAATTATTGGTGGTCTGATTGGCATTGAGTGACAAAGAAAGAGAGGAAGAAATAAAAATGCATAGAGATAAAATAAAAAGTGCATAAAATGTGTGTTAGTACGTATGTATATGTGTGTGTGTGTGTGTGTGTGTGTGTGTGTGTGTGTGTGTGTGTGTGTGTGTGTGTATGTATGTATGTATGTAGATCGATATATAGATAGATTGACTGATCTGTAGATACATATATGTGTATGTATATATATTTTCCCTCATCTTTTTATTTGTTTATTTATTTATTGATTGATTTTTAGTTTTTGTGTGTGTCTGTGAATAGGTAGATATCCGTAGATAGATGAGCATGTCCAGCGGCCTTCAATTTTATACATTACGCCTGTCAATTACTGTATTTCACAGGACAGTAGGATCGATCATTTTAAATGTTATGCTCGCGTACATCACTGACCGGTTATATAATGTCCGCATTCGGATGTGTCGTATTTAATTCCCGTTTCATCCGATTGCGGGACAGGCGAGGCAGGGGGAAGGGAAGAGGGAGGAGGAAGGAGGGAAGAGGGAGGAGGGAAGAGGGAGGAGGGAGGAGGAAGGAGGGAGGAGGGGAGAGGGAGGAGGGAGGAGGGGAGAGGGAGGGAGTGGGTTTTTGGAAGGAGTTAGGGAGGGAAGGGAGAGAAAGGGAAAGAAAAGGAAGGTTGGAGGGGGAGGGTAAGTAAGGGAGGGAGGTGGATATGGAGTGGAAGAAAAGTAGAGGAAGAGGGAAGTGGATGGGTGAGGGGAAAAGAGAAAGGTGTAGGATAAGGGAAGGAAAGAAGAGTCTTAAAGGAGAAGAAGGAAGGGAGGGAACTGGAGGGAAATTGGGAAAAGTGAAGAAGGAAGGGAGAAGGGAGGGAAAGAGGGGAATGGGAAGGAAAGGGGGAGAAGGAAGAAAGAAAACTAGAAGGGAGGAGAAACAAGGAAAATGAAAATTTGAAGTGGAGAAGAAGGGGGAATAATGGGAAGTGGAGGGGAAGGGCTAAGAACTGCTTATCCGGAACCTTTTCAGGCCGGATAAGCGAGAGGCCGCGGCCGGAGTAAGGATGATTAATGCACGTCCATCCGGAACAGTTTATTCGAGCGACCCCGAGAGGAGAGAAGAGGAGGGAGGGGAAGGGTGGAGGAAGAAAGTAGATACAGAGAGGAGGGAGGGAAGAGGAGAGAGAGTGAGAAAGGGATAAACCGTGGAAATGAAGGAAGAAAGGTAGAATTGTTACAGAGAGAAGGGGAGGGAGGGAAGAGGAGAGCGAAAATGAGGGAAGAAATGTCACACACACACAAGAGTGAGGGAGAGAGAGAGAGAGAGAGAGAGAGAGAGAGAGAGAGAGAGAGAGAGAGAGAGAGAGAGAGAGAGAGAGAGAGAGAGAGAGAGAGAGAGAGAGAGACAGAGAGAGAGAGAGAGAGAGAGGGAGAGAGAGGAGAGAGAGAGGGAGAGAGAGAGAGAGAGAGAGAGAGAGAGAGAGAGAGAGAGAGAGAGAGAGAGAGAGAGAGAGAGAGCAGATGAACGAGAGAAAGCGAGGGAGAGAGCGAGCAGAGAGAGATATTAATGCTTTTTTATCCCGAATAATGTCAGGCATTGTGAGTGATAGGTGGGCCGGGGAGGGGGGAGGGGGGAGAGGGGGAGCCAGGACGTCGAAGAGCAGACACGTATCGAAGGTTGAAAGGGGGGGGGGAGGGAGGGAGGGAGAAGGGATATCCATAGAAAGATTTTGATTTAGACTTTGATGGAGCGTGACGGCGCCGAAAGGAAAGGGGGGTGTGAAGGCACGGGAGGCCATACGCCGTCGAGTAATCCTGATCCTATTAGACGCCTTCGAAGGATGTGGCTGGCCGGCCTCGAGGTGTAGTTGTTCGTTATATCGGGCTGCGTTGCGGCGCGGGCGTGGGATGCTGCAAATACACGGCGATGGGGTGGTCGTTCTGGCTGTATGATTGTTTGTCTGTCTGTTCGTTTGTATGTATCTATATATCTTTCTCTCTTTCTCTCCCCCTCCCTACCCTTCCCCCTCACTCTCCTCTCTCTCTCTCTCTCTCTCTCTCTCTCTCTCTCTCTCTCTCTCTCTCTCTCTCTCTCTCTCTCTCTCTCTCTCTCTCTCTCTCTCTCTCTCTCTCTCTCTCTCCTCCCTCCCTCCCTCCCTCCTCCTCCCTCCTCCTCCCCTCCCTCCCTCCCTCCTCTCCCTCTCTCCCTCCTTCCCCTTCTCCCCCCTCCCTCTCTCCCTCCTTCCCCTTCTCCCTCACTCTCACTATTTCCCTCCCTCTCTGCCTCTCACTCTCCTTCCCTCTCTTCCTCTCTCACTTTCACCCTCACTCCCTTCCTCTCTCACTCCCTCCCCCCTCCCTCTCCCTCTCTCCCTCTCTTTGAGCGTAAATAAATTACGGAGCATTTTTAAGCACGACCTTTCCCGTGTTATGAAAGGCGACCTCTGTTGTGCAATCTCATTAAGATCACACATGAGCTTTAAGTTAATAAGATGATCTATATACAGATAGAGATTTTCATATGTAATACGCATACGTTTTAGTGTATTTAGTGTATGCTCTCACAGCCAAAGTATTTTCATACATAAAAGCCACACATTTTAAGGGTATATATTGTATGTTCAGGCAGGCAGTATGTTCTGCAATTCATTCGCTAGAACAGAGATATTTTTTTCATTCATAAGATTGTCGATGTTGATTTATAATATAAAATATGGAGTGATGTAGGATTATTACGAGGTTGTAGATTCGTGTAAAAGTAAAATGAAACACACTATCGGTTATCTTTGCTATTTTTCGAAGAGGAATCTATTTCCTGAGGATTTTTTTATTCGAGTTGTACTGTACTTCATTCCTTCCTGCACAGCTGTTTGCCGGTTAGTTGGCTCGTTCGTAGAGTGTCAAGTCTCTCTTTTCTTTTGAAATTCAGTCCTGTAATTTAGTTACTTGTTATGGAAATGCTATTTTCTCACAGACTTTCAGAAAAAAAAAGAAATTGCGACTCGAAAATGAAACCCATGACTATCTATTATGAAAATAGGCATTTTGCCCGTAAAGCTTCAGCAGCAAATTTCAAGTCGAAAATATTGCTCATTGCGGTGGCGGAGTTGAGTTGGCAATCCTGCTCGGATGTCAAACACGAGCCGGTCTCTCTGATTAGAAATCGGACCAGCGGGGTCTGGCCGGCGCGCCAGCGCTCGCGCTTTCGGTTCCACCACAAAGGTTAACGCTCCTCGCAGGCGCTAGCAGCAGGACAAACAGCACACGCATGTAAACAATGTAGACAAATACAAACGCGAGCAGATATACATCGCCCAAATCCAATGCGGACAAATACAAACCAAGTTACATATACATCGCCCACATACGATTTAGACAAATACAAATACATCGCGCAAATACAATGGCACCAATACAAAACGTTGATACATAAACATCAAGCAAACGCAAACCGCACGCAGATGCTCGCGCCTTCGTCTGCCAATACAAAAGCGCGCGACCAAGAATAAGGAAATACGATGCGTTTCTCGCGTCTTGAAAACTTAGAAGACGGTGGAAAATAGAGAGAGAGAGGGTGGATGAAAGAGAAAAAGCGTGGGAGGGGGGGAGGGGAGTTGGCAATCACAGCAAAAAACAGTCATTTATCTATTTTGATAAAAGACAAGACAATCAGAGGAGGATTTGCGAATAGAGATATATATTTTGGTCCTTTTTTTGCTCCGCGCTTCAAATTAGTGAGGGCTGTCAGTCGGGGATGAAGCAGAATCGCCGAAAATATGAATGTTAAACCACATACAGTTTTCCTTTCACATTATTACATTGTGGACGTTTTATTGTTTTTCTTTCGTTGTCTGCTGCCATTGCTGAACCCCCCCTCCCCCCCCCAAAAAAAAAAAAAAAAGTGTGACAAGCGCAGTCTCGTGCTGCAGAAAAGTGATTCAGTGAGTATGGGAGGGAAGGGAGGGACAGCCTGCCTTCTCGTAAACACACAATTCTCTTTTATTTATCTCCTGATCTTAAATCTTCGCCTTGCATTATCTATATTTTATGTGTCAACTTTCTTCCCAGATAATTAGGTAATTAGCTCGTAGTATCAATCCGTGCTTCATTTAGCATTCGAGAAGAAAAACCGCGAAAAGAGAAATTTTGGATCGCGAATATCTGAATACATTTTAGACACCCGGCGCATCGGTGGCGTCTTCAGTGTTGATGGATAAGCGACCTGGCTCCGTTTACAGCCTCGGTTCTGCGTCGAAAGGGAGGCAGTCGAGGAATCCTGTTGGAAAAGCAAGGATGATAGTGCGATAATGACGATAATAAAGCTAGCGATGCAGACAGTGATGAAGACCACGATGCAGATTTGGGCAGCGATGATGGCAGTTGTAATTACAAAAAAAGGAACTTGTTAATATCGTCATTTTACCCATTATTATTTTTAAGATCAGTGATGCATCTATAAGATAATGATACAAACATTCGTGGTAATGTTGGTGTGAGGGATAATGATGAAGCAGTTATTATTATTATTATTATTATTATTATTATTATTATTATTATTATTATTATTATTATTATTATTATTATTGCCATTACCTCATGCAGATATGCATTTATTATTAATGATTATGATTGCAATCAAAATCCAGAATAAGTCATAAACGTGAGAAGAGTCAACATGACTGCAGACGACAGTAATCTCCGCCACATCTTCAAAGACATAAAACCGGGATTTTTTTTTTCTTATTTTTTAGTCTCTCAGAAATTAATCCGTCGGATAACAGAGGCTCGCTTGGTTTGCGTTTTCGCGAGGCTTAATAGACTCGAGATTAGAATTTGCGATGGGAAAGGCGTGGACAGCGGGTGTGGGCGGGCGTGGGGATTGTAGGGCGTGTGTGTGGGGGGGGGAGGGGGTGTAAGTGGTGGTAATGGTGGTGGTGGTGGTGTGTGTGGAAGAAAGAGAGAGAGAGAGAGAGTTTGTGTTTGTTTGTTTATATTTATGCTATTATCTAAATATGCATGAATGAGTGTAGAATTCGGATCCCGCCGCCCTGCAGCATTTAATATGCATCTCACCAACTTCCCACAAAATCATTAAACAAAACCGTCTTCCGTCCTTCATAGATCCATACTATAAGTAGTTCATGATGATGATTTTCGTCTCGTTGGAAGCAAAGGAGGACTATCATGGCCCGAGAGGATGGAAATGCCTTCAGCAAATTAAGTGTCTTATAATTGGTCGTGTCCCGATGCTTCGAGTCTCTTGGTGGATTATCTTTGGGGTTTTCTAATTAAGATTAGAATGATAATTAAGGTTGCAAGGATCTGTGGAATCACCGCTCTGTTTTACATTGTTTTTCTTTTAAATGTTGTTTGGGGGATATTTTTTGTGCGGTTTTATACGCGAAACGGACTGGGAAAAATGGAGATATTTGCAAAGTTTGTGGAAGAGGAAGACATAATGGGAAAATATGAGCGAAACAGAACGAAAAATAAAGTGAGAAAAATCGGGGGACTTTTTTTTTATCAGATTCCAATTATTGGATGTCTTAAGTATCCCCCCCCCCCTCCCATCTCCTTTCCCTGCCCTCCCCTTCTCCCCCCCCCCTTTCCCAACTGCCTTCCCCTTTGCTCATCTCCCTTCCTCCCCCCCCGCCTTCTTTTTATTCCCCTCCCCATCTCCCTTACCCAGATTCGCTTCCCTTTCCCCTATACCCCCACCCCATCTCCCTTACCCACACCCGCTTCCCCTCCCCATTCCTTCTCCTCCCCCCTCCACCCCATCGTACGCCCTTATCGACACCCCTTCCGTTAGTTCCTCAACCCACACCCCCAATTAACCCCACTGTGGGCTGAAGGGGTTGTGCATGAAGGTTCGAGTGGGGGGAAGAGGAGGGGGGGATAGGGGGTTTGGCAGAGTGGGCAGAAGGAGGGCATAGGGCATGGGAGAGGGGAGGAAAGGGGAAAGAGGCAAGGGTAGAGGGAGGAGAGGGAGAAGGAATATGGGTTCGGGAGGAGAGGGGAAGGGGCGAATAGGGGCTAAAGGGGAGGATAGGTGGCGCGGTGGAGGTGGGGGAGAGGGGTTAAGGGAAGACAGAGGGGGGGGGCGGTGGAGGGGCCAAGAGGGGTTAAGGGAGAACAGGTGGCGCGGTGGAGGTGGGGGGGAGATGGGTTAAGGGAGGACAGAGGGGGTGGGGCGGTGAGGGGCGAAGAGGGGTTAAGGGAGGACAGAGGGGGGGGTGGGGCGGAGGGGGCGAAGAGGGGTTAAGGAGAACAGGCGGCGCGGTGGAGGTGGGGGGGGGGGAGAGGGGTTATGGGAGGACAGAGGGGGGCGGTGGAGGGGGCGAAGAGGGGTTAAGGGGAGAACAGGTGGCGCGGTGGAGGTGGGGGGAGAGGGGTTATGAGGACAGAGGGGGAGGGGGCGGTGGAGGGGGCGAAGAGGGGTTAAGGGAGAACAGGTGGCGCGGTGGAGGTGGGGGGGGAGAGGGGTTAAGGGAGGACAGAGAGGGGGCGGTCGGTGGGGGAGGGGGGAGGTTACCAGGAGGCGGCTACCTAACCTAATCTAGCCGAATGCCGGTAATTAGATCGTGAATAATCAATGTGGAGTGAGGTGTTATTAGCATAGATCTCTGGTTCTTCCCATGTGGCTCCCTGTCGGCCTCGGCTGCGGGATGGCTCTTCCCTGTCGGCCTCGGCTGCGGGATGGCTCTTCCCTGTCGGCTTGGCTTTCCTTCTTTAGGCTTTGCTCTTTGAGTGCCTGATTTGTGATGTATTTTTCTTAGGTTTTTCATTCCTTTTTGTGCTATCTTTATATTTTTTCATTTTTTATACACACACGTTTCATTTCGGTGCTATCAGTTTAATTTAAAAAAAAATGTTTTTTAATGAGATTTTACGTGACTTTTTGGGGGGTTGTAAAATGAATAATTATTATGTATATAGTTTCTCCTCATTCTTATCTTTTGGGATTGTTTTAGGGTCGAAGATGTATGGATTTATGTCTGTTTGTCCAAA
>NC_091580.1:102500-105000 GCF_042767895.1 Penaeus vannamei
GGAGGAGGGAGGGTCGGGAGTGGTGGAGGGGGAGGGGGACGGGTCGAGGAGGGGGGGGAGTATGCAGATTTAGGTGTTTCTGCGATTCATTCTTTATTCATGGGTTTTTGGAAAGAGGAAGACGGGGAGAGGAGGGGAAGGAAGATGGAGGGAGGAATGTGGAGCGGATAATGCCAAAGGGGAGGAGGAAGTGGATTATAGATATTGGGGAAAGATGGAAAGAAGAGAAAATAGAATGAGACAGAAAAAGGAATCGAGAATCAAAGAAAAGAGGGGAAAATGAGAGCAGAAAGGAACACACACACACACACACACACACACACACACACACACACACACACACACACACACACACACACACACACACACACACACACACACATAGACAGATTAACCCAAATATAGAATAAAAGGAAAACGGAAGCAGGAATCAGAGCGTGCAAGCGCTAAAAGGGCGAGGAAGAAAGCCCTAAATGAAGAGGCAAAAGCAGGGTTTTGTGATGCCCTAAAGCATGCCCACCTGCGAGGTTAGGAGGAGGGGGGAGGAGGGGGAGGGGGAAGAGGGAGGGGGGGGAGGAGGAGGAGGAGAAGGGGGAAGAGTGAGAGGGAAGGGAAGGGAGAGGAGGAGAAGGGGGAAGGGAAGGAGAGGAGGAGGGGGAGAAGAAGAAGAAAAGGGGCTTAAAGAATGATCATGATAATGATAATAACAATGATGATGATAATGATAATGATAATAACAATGATGATGATAATGATAATGATAATTACAATGATGATGATAATGATAATGATGAAAAACATGTATAATCAAAGGCCAAAAAAAATGTCACGAAGAATGAATAGGAAAATATCAAGACGAGAAGGATCCCCCCTCCCCCCCCTTCCCCTATGTGTAGGGCCCCCAATATGTCGGGGGGGGGGGTGCGTCGGGCGGGCTAAGGGACCTCATGATCCTTTCTCAAAGTGGGCGTGAGAGATTCAAAGTGTGGCAAGTGGCTGGATTATGCTTGCGAGGGTGTGGGTGTTTGGGGAGGGTGGATGTGTGTGGATGTGGGGGAGGGGGTGTTTATTGGTGTGAGTGTGTTTGGGGTGTGGGTGAGGGGTAGTAGGGGATGTGGGGAGAATATGGGGTGTGTGGGGTGGGGCGTAAGGGTGAGTGGATGTGAGTGCGTGTGGATGTAGGGGTGGAATATGTGTAGGTGGGGTGGGGGGGGGGGTAGTGTTCTGATGCATGGGTTGCAAGGTTGTTAGAGAAAAGGAGAAATAAATATGGGTAAGCAAAACAGGGAGAAAGAAGGAGAGAGAGTTAGGGAGGAAAGGAGAATAATTGAGAACGGAAAAGAGGGAAGATGAAAAGAAGAGACAAAAAACAGACAGACAGAAACAGAGAACGAAAGAATGAGAAATACACACATACAGAGCAAGGCAAAAGAGAAGTGAGACATTCAGACAGACAGACAGACAGACAGAAACAGAGAACGAAAGAATGAGAAATACACACATACAGAGCAAGGGAAAAGAGAAGTGAGACATTCAGACAGACAGACAGACAGACAGAAAAAGCGGCCCCGACAGAGAAACATCTATTCGCCAGCCAAGGAAGCGATTGTCCGCCATGAACGCACTCGGGCACTTGAGGCTCGAGACCAGGAGAAAGCAAGAGGGCTATAAATGCCTCGCCAACAGAGGGCTCTCTATGGCTCTGGCATTCTTTGACATCTGTCTTAATGACGACTCTCTCTCTCTCTCATAGCTTCCCTCTCTCTCTTTAAATAATAACATATCTCTGTCCCTCTCTCCCTCTCTCTTTCTCTCTATCTCTATCTCTCTGTGTCTCGCCGTTTTTCTCTCTCCCCCTATCACTTTCCTCTCTCTCTCTCTCTCTCTCTCTCTCTCTCTGTCTATCTCTGTATCTCTCTCTCTCTCTGTCTCTGTCTCTCTCGCCGCAAGAACAAACACAGCGTCAGCGCAATCACAACAGCAAGATCTTTGAAAACGTCATCGCCGTGAATCACGTGGGATCATTTCGAGGGCGACTTTCACACGCGCCCCTCCCCCTTCTCCCCCCCCCCCCCCAATGCATGAGAGAGAGGGAGAGGGAGGGAGAGAGAGAGAGAGAGACAGAGACAGAGAGAGAGAGAGAAGGAAAGAGGGAGAGGAAGGAGGGAGAGGGAGAGGAGAGAAGAGAGGAGAGAGGGAGAGGGAGAGGGAGAATGAGAATGGGAGTGAGAGGAGGAGATTGAGATATATTCAGAGAGGGAGAGGGAGATAGAAAGAGAGGGAGAAGGAGAGAGATAGAAAGAGAGGGAGAGGGAGAGAGTGAGAGAGAGGTCGTGATTATGCTTGTGACTTCATTGGGATATTATTGCTTGTGTTTGGGGATGGAAGGGGAATTAGGTTAGGCCGGCGCCGCGGTGTTGGGCGGGCGGGCGTCATGGGCGGGTTTTGTTCTGTTGTCTGTGTCTGTCTTGTTTGTTTGTCTATTTTGTCTCTCTCTCTC
>NC_091580.1:110000-115000 GCF_042767895.1 Penaeus vannamei
TATGGTTACGAGGCGGTCGTGTCTGGTAACAAGCACTTCCGGAATTTATAAGCCTCTGAGACCTCGTTCAAAGATTTATATTCTCGACATAATTAACGGCCTGTTTCTCTCCCTCTCTCTCTATTTATCTGTCTTGCCGTCTCTCTATCTATCTGTCTGTCTTGCCGTCTCTCTATCTAGCTGTCTCGCCGTCTCTCTCTCTCTCTCTCTCTCTCTCTCTCTCTCTCTCTCTCTCTCTCTCTCTCTCTCTCTCTCTCTCTCTCTCTCTCTCTCTCTCACTCTCCCTCCCCCCTCAACCCCCCCCCTCTCTCTCTCTCTCTCTCTCTCTCTCTCTCTCTCTCTCTCTCTCTCTCTCTCTCTCTCTCTCTCTCTCTCTCTCTCTCTCTCTCTCTCTCTCTCTCTCCGTCCCTCCATCCCTCCCTCTCTCTCTCCCTATCTCAGTGTGTATTATTAAAAGTAGGGAAAGATGATTATGGATGTATTTATGGCAGCGGCTCGTGGGTAGAAGTTGAAATGAAAGTGCGTTCGTGTCCCGCCATGAAATTCAAATTTAGATTCCAACGGTCGATTGTGGCCGCGCTGGAATCGTGGACGGGAAGTTAAACATGGAAGTTACGACACGCACATCTGTGTACGTTTTTTTCCCTCTCTTTCTGTCTGGTTGTGTCTGTTTATTTGTTTCTCTTACACTCGCTTGTCTCTATCTGCCTTTCTGTCTCTGTTTGTCTATCTGTATATCTCTTTTCCTCTCTTTTCCTTCCCTCCCTCCCTCCTTTTCTCTCTCTCTCTCTCTCTCTCATTTCCCATTCTTTCGTCCCTTTTTCTATACGTCAATCT
This sequence comes from Penaeus vannamei, assembly GCF_042767895.1. NCBI lineage: Eukaryota > Metazoa > Arthropoda > Malacostraca > Decapoda > Penaeidae > Penaeus > Penaeus vannamei. The sequence continues at coordinate 110,838 of NC_091580.1, forward strand.
CCTCCCTTTTATGCGTGTGTGCGTAAACGGACTGTGTGACGTACCGAATGCTATTAATAGAGAGATGACGTAACCGTTATCTGTCGAGCAAAACAAGTAAATTAAAATCCAGTTTTTTTCGTTCCTGAAGAGTATCTCATTTATGTTAAGCGATTTTTTTTTTTTTTTTTTAATGAGGAACGACTTTTTAATGAAAATGAAACTGTGAGATACAATTACTTCTTTTATTATGATTATTTTCTTGGTGAAGAGAAAGCTGGGCCACAAAGAGAGTGATAATGATAATGAAAGGAAATCATAATGATGAGAATAGTAATGATGATAATGATTATTTCAACAGCAAAGGGACAGCAATAATATTAATAATGATATTGATAATAGTAATAGTAATAATGATAATAATCATGATAATGATATTAGTAATGCTTTTTAGGCAACGATAATAATAATTATTATTGTATAAATTGTAGTTATCATTATTATTATCATTACTTTTTATTATCATTATTGTTATATTCATCATATATTATATTATCGTAATGACGATAACGACGATGATGACAACCCGCTCCCCCCCAAAAAAAAAAAAAAATCTCAAGGGAACTTAGATTCTCATAACATTAAAAAAGAAAAAAAAAGCTTCAAACCTAATCTGCGTGTGGCGGAGAGAGTCACGTGGTCTGACTCAGGGCGCCGTCGCTGATAAAGACATCGTGGAGGTGGTTGGGGGGAAGAGAAGCACAGAGGGGAGCAGGGCAGGAGGGAGGGAGGTGGTTGGAGGGTAGAGAGAAGCACGGGGGGGCAGGAGGGGAGGGGGAGGGAGGGTGGTTGGAAGGGAGTAGACAAGCACAGGGGAGGGAGGGGAGGGCAGGGAGGAGGAGCAGGAGGGAGGGGAAGGGAGAGGGCGGAAGGGGAGCGGAGGGGCGGGAGGAGGGGAGGGGAGGGGCAGGAGAGGGGGAGGGAGAGAGAGGGGGGGGGGGGGAGGGGGAAGGGAGAAATGAGGAGAAGGGAGGGTGATGGACTGGAGGGGCAAAGGGGCAGGGGAGGGGGAGGGAAAAAAGGGAGATTGGAAGGAGAAAATAAAGGAGATTGGGAAGGAGGAGAGAGAGGTAGGGAGATAGGGGAATAGGGAGACAGGCAGATGGATAGGGAGGAAGGAGGAGATGAAGAATAGAAAGAGAAGAATAGAATAGAGAAGAGGGAGGAGGAAAGAAAGAGAGGTATTTAAAGATGGAGGGAGTGGATGAAGGAGAGGTAGAGCTAGGAAGCGAAAAGGGGAGGGAGCGAAAAAGGGTAAAGTGAGAAGGGAGAAAATGGAGGGAGAGAGGAAGGAGGCAAGGAAGAAAAGAAGACGAAGAGGGGAGAGGGAAAAGGGGGAAGAGGAGAGTTAGAAATGGAAGAAGAGAGGGAACGAGAACTGGATATAAAGAGAAGGGAGATAGAAATCAAAATAGAAAGGAGGAGAGGGAGAAATGAATTGAGAAAGGCAACAGGAAAGAAATGGAAGAAATAGAGAGGAGAGGGGGAGTGGGAACAAGGAGAAAAGTAATGAGAGGAAGAACGAGATAGAAGGGAGAGGAAGAAGAATTAGAGGAAAAGGAGAAGAAGCGAGAAAGGCGGAGAAGAGACAGACACGCAATAGTAAATATATAGTTAGGCAAAAGCAGAAAAAGAGATAGAGAGAGAAAGGGGAAGAGATATGGTACATTGAGAAAATGAGAGAGATAGGAAGAGATATGGCACACTGAGCGAAAGAGAAAGAGAGACAGGAAGAGATACGACATTGTGAGAAGGAGAGAGGGAGAGAGAGAGAGGAAGAGATATGACACATTGAGAGAAGGAGAGAGAGAGAGAAGAAGAGATATGACACATTGAGAGAAGGAGAGAGAGAGAGAGAGAGGAAGAGATATGACACATTGATAGAAGAAGATATAGAGAGAGGAAGAGATATAACACATTGATAGAAGAAGATATAGAGAGAGGAAGAGATATAACACATTGATAGAAGGAGAGAGAGAGAGAGGAAGAGATATGACACATTGAGAGAAGGAGAGAGGGAGAGAGAGAGAGGAAGAGATATAACACATTGAGAGAAGGAGAGAGAGAGAGAGAGAGAGAGGAAGAGATATGACACATTGAGAGAAGGAGAGAGGGAGAGAGAAAGAGGAAGAGATATAACACATTGAGAGAAGGAGAGAGGGAGAGAGAGAGAGGAAGAGATATGACACATTGAGAGAAGGAGAGAGGGAGAGAGAAAGAGGAAGAGATATAACACATTGAGAGAAGGAGAGAGAGAGAGAGAGAGGAAGAGATATGACACATTGAGAGAAGGAGAGAGAGAGAGGAAGAGATATGACTCATTGAGAGAAGGAGAGAGAGAGGAAGAAATATGACACATTGAGAGAAGGAGAGAGAGAGAGAGAGAGAGGAAGAGATATGACACATTGAGAGAAGGAGAGAGAGAGTGGAAGAGATATGACACATTGAGAGAAGGAGAGAGAGAGAGGGAGATATGACACATTGAGAGAAGGAGAGAGAGAGAGTGGAAGAGATATGGCACATTGAGTGAAGGAGAGAGAGAGAGAGAGGAAGAGATGTGACACATTGAGAGAAGGAGAGAGGGAGAGAGAGAGAGAGGAAGAGATATGACACATTGAGAGAAGGAGAGAGAGAGAGAGGAAGAGATATGCCACATTGAGAGAAGGAGAGAGAGAGAGAGAGGAAGAGATATGACACATTGAGAGAAAGAGAGAGAGAGAGAGAGGAAGAGATATGACACATTGAGAGAAGGAGAGAGAGAGAGAGGAAGAGATATGACTCATTGAGAGGAGAGAGAGAGAGAGGAAGAGATATGACACATTGAGAGGAAGGAAGAGAGAGAGAGAGGAAGAGATATGACACATTGAGAGAAGGAGAGAGAGAGAGAGGAAGAGATATGACACATTGAGAGAAGGAGAGAGAGAGAGAGGAAGAGATATGACACATTGAGAGAAGGAGAGAGAGAGAGAGGAAGAGATATGACACATTGAGAGGAGAGAGAGAGAGAGGAAGAGATATGACACATGCCTCGTGCATCAGCCTTAATAAATGACACTTTAGCAAAGAGACAGGCTATAGCAACAACTCTCCGATCAAAACCTATATAACTTAAACATGTTTTAATGTGTATAACATTTGCTACATGAACAAAGCACACTCAGCTGTTCGTACCAGAGAGTTTTATCGTGTTTGCGTTTCTACTTCCTTGTGTGTTTGTTTATTAATTGTTTATTCGTTCTTGTGTTTGTTCTCGAGTTTTTCTTTTTTTGCGTTTATTGTTGTTGAGTTTATTTTTTCATTTGTTTATTCGTCTCTTTGTTTATTCCTTGTGTTTATTTGTCTTTTGTTCATTCCTTTTGTTTCTTTATCTCTTTATTCATTCTTATCTATATTTATCTTTTGTTCATTCTTCCTTGCGTTTATTTTTATCTTGTTTATTCGTCTCGAGTTTATTCTTCCTTATGGTCATTTATCTCGTATTTGCTCTTGTTTATTTTTCTCGTATTTGTTCTAAATTTATTCTTCTTTATGTTTATTCTTCATATTGATAATTCATGAGTTTATTTTTCCTTATATGCCTTCATCCTTGACTTGTTTATGTGTTTATCTGTCGTTTTTTTCTTCGCTTATTATTTTGTGTATCCTCCCTTGTGTTTATTTATTTTTGTGTTTATTCTTCCGTTCCAGTGTTTTTACGGTTGCAGATTTTTTGTCGAGAGAAAATCCTTTTTGAATTTTCGTATTTATAGTGTTTCGTTTTTTGTGATATTTTCGTCACGTCAATTTTCATTTTTCTTTGTAAGCTTGTATATCGTCTCTCTCTCTCTCTCTCTCTCTCTCTCTCTCTCTCTCTCTCTCTCTCTCTCTCTCTCTCTCTCTCTCTCTCTCTCTCTCTCTCTCTCTCTCTCTCGCTCCAATGAATGGCCTTTATTAATCACATTCAGAAGTAAACGTAGATATAGATGAATAAAGAGAGAAATAAGTCTTGAAAGATATCAGTAAACCTTTATAGATATATAAATATATATAATCTTGAAAACTATTGCGTAAATATAGCTTTTTTATGATTTATTGTTGCTAAAGGTTCCCAGGTGGCGCGGGGGATCATGAGGCTTTATTGCCTA
>NC_091580.1:122500-125000 GCF_042767895.1 Penaeus vannamei
GCCCCCATTCGCTCTCTCTTGGTTTTATCATTTCCTTCTCTCTCCCTTTCTCGCTTCATCTTCCCTCCCCCTCTCCCTGTCCTCCCCCATATACTTCCTTGCCTCTTCTCTCTCCCTCACCCATCTCCCTGCCTTCCACTGTTATCTTCTCCCTTGTCCCTTCTCTCTCCTTTTCTCCCTCCATGTTCCCTCCTCCTCCCTGGCCTCCTCCAGTTTCTCTCTTGCCCCTTCTCTCTCCCTTTCTCGCTTCATCTTCCCTCCCCCTCTCCCTGTCCTCCCCTGTCATCTTCTCCCTCCCCTCTTCTCCCTTCCGACCTCTGAGTGACATTGTTATCCTTCCTTTTTTATCTTTCTCTCTCTCCGTCTTTATTCTCTCGTGATTATGACGTCATCGCGAGGCAAAGCTCTGACGACATTCCACCTGAAAGTTTTATGACGTCATCCTGGTAGGTATGATGACGTCATCGCATATCTAAGCACTGACGTCATTGTACCTTTAGTAATGACGTCATCCGTTATGTCATGGGTAATCCTTTTATCCTTCGTATTTTCTTTTACTTCTATTTACCTCCTTTTCATCATCGCGTTCCTTCTTCTCTTGTCCCTTCCTCTTTTCTTCCCTTTCCTCCTCCTCCTTCTCGTTCGTCCCCTCGCCCCTCTTCTTCCTTTCTTCTTCCTCATCCTCTTTTTCCTCTCCTCGTCCCTCTCTCCCTCTTATTCCTTCTCCTCTTCTTCCTCCTACATTTCTTTCTTCCCTTCATCTCGTTACTCAAATTTTAGTCATGTTTTCCCTCACTGCCTCTCTCTTCTTCCTCCTCGTCATTCCACTAGTCCTCCTCCTCTTCCTCATTCTCTTCATCCTTTTCTCTTCCTCCTCGCCATTCCGCTCATCCTCCACCTCTCCCTCATTTTCCTCTTCACTCCTTCCTCTTCGTCATCCCTCTCGTCCTCCGTCTCTTCCTAATTCTCTTCCTCCTCTTCTCTTCCTCCTCGTCATTCCACTCGTCTTCCACCTCTTCCTCATTCTCCTCATCCTCGCCTCCATCTCTTTCCCCCAGTGAGCTGTGAAGTAAGAGGATTAAATGAGGAGGCTTAGGTAATGGGTGTTCCGGTTACTGAAGGGAAGGGAAAGAAGAGGAAGAGCAGAAAGGAAAATGAGTAAATGGAGGAAAAGGGCGATAAGGGTAAGAAAAATAAGGAAAGAGGGTAAGAGAAAGGGAAGGAGGATAAGGGAGAGGGAAGGAGGACAAGGTAAGAAAGATAAGGAAAGAGGGTAAGAGAAAGGGAAGGAGGATAAGGGAGAGGGAAGGAGGACAAGGGAGAGAGAAGGCGGTTAAGGGGGAGGGAAGGAGGTTAAGCGAAAGGGAAGGAGGATAAGGGAGAGGGAAGGAGGACAAGGGAGAGAGAAGGAGGTTAAGGGGGAGGGAAGGATATGGGAGAGGAGGAAGAAAAAGAAGCAGAGAGAGTAATAAAAGAGGATAAAAGTAAGGGAAGAGAGAGAACAAAATGAGAAAGAGAAAGAGAAATACAGAGAAACAAAAAGCTCAGAGACAGGGGAAGAAAGAGGAAAGGAGGCAAGGAGGGAGAAAGAGAGAGAGACATCGAAGAAGATAAGAAAATAAACGCTTTTCAGGCCGTGCATTTTTATTAAGGCGTCATTACGGTCCCTGTAGCCACAGAGTCGGCAGCGGTTGACTTATCATCTTCTTTCTTAGCGTGTGGGGGAGGTGGGGGAGGGGGGAGGGGGAAGGAGGTAGGTAGATAAGGAGAGTGGGGGCGGCGGCGGCGCTGTCTGTACCAGCTGCACCACCTGTAGCGTCTCCTGCAGCGCCCTTACCTACTTCTACACCATCTGCGACTTTCGCTCTTTCTCTGGGCTACCATCTTTTCGTAATTATTTTGATTTCGGGGAATCTCTCTCTCTCTTTCTCTTTCGGTCTCTCTCTCTTTCGGTCTCTCTCTCTCTCTCTCTCTCTCTCTCTCTCTCTCTCTCTCTCTCTCTCTCTCTCTCTCTCTCTCTCTCTCTCTTTCTCTCTTTCTCTCTTTCTCTCTTTCTCTCAGACTTTCCAACCTTCTCCCTCTCCCCCCCTCTCTCTCTCCTTAAGTCTGTCGAGGTCTTATAAGTACCAGCATCATACGGGTGTTCTTGGCAATCCACTGAAGGCCAAAGTACTGGCGGCATTGTTGGCACTGAACGCGTGAGTGGGCGGGTGAGGGTGGGTTGAGTGGGGTGGGCGGGCGGGTGAGTGGGTGGGTGAGTGGGTGGGTGGGCGGGTGAGTGGGTGTTAGTGCGGTGGGTGTGAGGGTGGGTGGGTGGGTTGGATGTATGTTAGAGAATCTTCGGAAGGTGGGAGGGGGAGGGGAGGAAAAAAGAGGAAGGGTAGTGGAAGGAATGGGAGAGGGGAGGGGAGGGGAGGGGAGGGGGTGAAAAAGAGGGAGAGACAGGGGGAGGGAGGGGGTGAAAAAGAGGGAGGGAGGGAGGGAGGGGGAAAAGGCAAAT
>NC_091580.1:132500-140000 GCF_042767895.1 Penaeus vannamei
TCCCTCTCTCCTATCCTCTCCTTCCCTCTCTCCCTTCCCTCTTCTCCTCCCTCTCTCCCCTCTCTCCTATCCTCTCCCTTCCCTCTCCTCCTCCCTCTGTCCATCTATCCGTCGGTGTGTTTGTGTGTAGGAAATAAGACCCTAACTTATCCCTAATCCCTATTTACGGTTGACGTCCCTGACACCGATCGGCAATCCGGTTTCGAATGCAGAGGACTCGGGTAGTATTAAGCCCGCCCCGCCCCCCCAGAATGAAAAAAGGGAGATAAACAAATTAGATGACCCTCAAAAAAGGGAGAGAGAAAATGTGCATGCCTCCTACCCCCTCAAAGGAAATCTTTTCCCTCGTTCTCAGTAAACAAACAAAGAAACAAAAATGCATTTCCCCTCTCTCTCATTTCCCGGCGCCCTTAAAAGAAAAAGATGAATGTTCCCCTCGCCCTTGAAAGATAAACGGAAAAATGCAATCTCCCTCACTTCCCCCTCGAAAGAACGAAAGAAAGGAAATAAGGAAAAACACGAAAGAAAGTAAATTAAAAAAGTAATAATAATTAATTAATAGATAAAGTAGGAAAAATAGAACTAAAAAAGAAACACTTTGCATTCTTGTTTATCTGAGCACGCGATAATTCACGATTCACACATCCACTTGTTTACCATAATCCCGATTGAATCCTGTGCCAATTGTTCGAGGTTTTAAGACTTAGGATTCTTTTTTAGGGGGGGGGTTGGTAGGAGGGGGAGGGGGAGAGTTGAGGTTTTGGTTGGTTTGTGGGGGGGGGTGAGGGATTTCCAGTGGTTTGTCAGGTGTTTGGTTTGGATTTATGTTTTTTGTGTGAGGGAGGGAGGGAGGGAGGAAGGAGTGAGAGAGAGAGAGAGGGGAGAGAGAACAGAGAGAGTGAGAGAAAGGGGGGGGAAGATGGGGGGATGAGATAGAGAGGAGGAGTGTGAAAGAGGGAGAGAGAGAGATGAGACAGACAAGACAAAGAGAAAGAAAAAGAGAGAAGAGTGAGAAAGTAAGAAAAGAAAGAGAGAGTAAAAATACGAGCGAACAAGTGAGGAGTCTACGAAAAGGAAATAGAGAACAAAATAAGCGAGTGTGCCTATATATATATATATATATATATATATATATATATATATATATATATATATATATATATATATATATATATATATGTATGTATATATATATATATATATATATATATATATACATATATATATATATATATATATATATATATATATATATATATATACATATATATATATATATATATATATATATATATATATATATATATATATATATATGTATGTATGTATATGTGTATATATATATATATATATATATGTATGTATGTATATGTATACATATATGTATACATATATATATATATATATATATATATATATATATATATATATATATATATATATATAGTTCATTGGGACGTATATTGCAGAGGAGTTCAAATCTGCCTTGGGTCCCGATCGGCCGTCTCAGCGACGCCGGAAACTTTTACACCAATTTGCCGCTTTTCCTTTGGTCGTCGGCGGTTTTTGACGAAGGCGGACGGCGGAGAGAGAGAGAAGGAGAGGCAGACAAACAGATCGGGATACAGACAGACAAACAGATCGGGACACAGACAGACGGAGAGAGAGAGAGAGAAAGAGAGAGAGAAAGAGAGAGAGAGAGAGAGAGAGAGAGAGAGAGAGAGAGAGAGAGAGAGAGAGAGAGAGAGAGGGAGGGAGGAGGGAGGGAGGGAGGGAGAGAGGGAGGGAGGTCGAGGAGAGGTCGGGAGGGAGGAGAGGAGAGAGAGAGAGAGAGGGAGAGAGGGAGAGAGAGAGAGAGAGAGAGAGAGAGAGAGAGAGAGAGAGAGAGAGAGAGAGAGAGAGAGAGAGAGAGATACAGTTCATAATCTCATACAATATTTCAGTTTATCAGTTTATCTCTACGCATAAAAAAAACCGTAAACATCAGATGTGGCGAAGAAAATGTCTTTTATTCGCGCTTTGTTAAGAAAACGAAGACGAAAATTGATCTCGAGGGATGAAGGAAGAATTTCGAGGCTGATATTAAAAACAAGTTGTTGTCAGGTGGCTTCTGAAAAGGGGGTGTGGGGAGGGGGAGGGGGTAGAGGGGAGAGGGGTGAGAAAGGGAAGAGAGAAAGGGGTATGGAGGAGAGAGGAGAGGGGAGGGAGGAAGGGGTGGCAGGGGAGGGGGAGGGTAGAGGGAGAGGGGGAGGGGAAAGGGAAGAGAGAAAGAGGTATGGAGGAGAGAGGAGAGGGGAGGGAGGAATAGGGTGGCGGGGGAGGGTAGAGGGGGGAGAGGGAGGGGAAAAGGAAGAAGAGAAAGGAGGTATGGAGGAGGAGAGGAGAGGGAGGGAGGAAGGGGTATGGGGGGAGGGGAGGGTAGGAATGGAGAGGAGGGAGGGGAAAGGGAAGAGAGAGAAAGGGGTATGGAGGAGAGAGGAGAGGGGAGGGTCGAGAGGAGGGGAGGGAGGAAGGGGGGTATGGGGGAGGGGGTAGGGAAGGAAGGAAGAGGGTAGGGGAGAGGGGAGGGGAGAGGGAAGGAGAGGAAGGGGTATGGGAGGAGGAGAGAGGGTCGAGAGGAGAGGGAGGAGAGGGGTATGGGGGGAGGGGGAGGGTAGAGAGGAGAGGGAGGGAGGAAGGGAGGGAAGGGGAATGGGGGAGGGGGGAGGGTAGGAGGAGGAGAGGGGAGAGGGAAGGAGGGAAGGGGTATGGGGGGAGGGGTATGGAAGAGAGTGAGGGGGAGAGGGAAGGGAGGGAGGGGTATGGAAGAGAGGGGAGAAGGGAGGGCTAGGGAGATGCGGGGAAGGGGGGGAGGGGAGACTAGAGCCAGCTGGAGACAAACCATGTGTCGCCACCTGCCTCTGTATGTGAATAAAAAAAAAAGGACAAAGAAATAGAGATTTTAGTCGTCAATTCCGGTGTTGGGGGAATTCTTTTCTTACCCCCCCCCCTCCCCCGGTCCCCGCTCCCCTCCCCTCCGATCAGCTGATTGCGGAGGGGGAAGGGGTGGGGGAGGGTTGGCATGCTATTCATTCTTTTTTTCTTTCTTTTTCTTTTTCTCTTTCTTTGTCTTTCATTCATTCAAGTTTATAGTTTCTTCCACTTTTCTCTCCTGTTCATTTATAAGTTTGTTTGTTTTGCAATCTAGATTTATTTTATGATGCAAATGTTGACGCAAATTTATACGTTATGACAATGATGATAGGAATTAAATCGATGTTAATAAGAATAAGGATAACCTCATTAATAATGATGATACTAATAATGATAATGATAATAATGAAAAGATAATGATAATGATAATAATGAAAAAATAATGATAATGATGATGATACTTATAATAACGATAATGATGATAATAATGATAATGATAAAGATAATAAAATACTGTTGGCAATGTTAAAAATGATAATGATAATGGTGATAATGATAATATTCGTGATAATGATAGTGGTGATGACGACACCGAGTTGGAGTTGGAGTTGGAGAACGTGTGAAAAGGCGTCCGCACTCGAACGCCGTCTCGAACCTCACTCCCCGAACACGTCGATACGAGTTTCGGACCCGAGTGGATTCCGTCGTCGGTGGATACGGAATATGAATGGCATCGCCGATTTATCAATACGCAAGCGAGATTGCGGCAAATCGCGAATGAGAATGGCTGACGTGACGCGCGAGAGGTGACGCGAGAGGTGACGTCATCATTTTGGCGCCTTTTTTTTAGGTGGCGGTTTTCTGGATACGTTCTAGAGACGGTGCGGGTGTTCGAGCGGTTTGGTGGAGTAATCGACCTGTAGCGCTGTTCTTTTTTTTTTTTTTTTTGCTTTTTTCACTTTGTCTTATTGGTCTTTTTTAGGTTGTTTGTGTTGCTGCGACTACTTTTTTTTACGAAATTACTTGCTTCGGGTTTTTTGTTTTGTATTGTTTTTGTGAAGCTACATTTTGTTAATATTTTTTCTTGATCATTTCAGGATAGTTTAAACCTATAAACTAAATAATTTAAAATGAAAATAACTACAATCAACAGCAAAACGAGACAAATCAATATTTCAAACTAAAGTAACTACAATGCCCCCCCCACCCCCCGCCCCCTAAAAAAGACAAAATCAACAGAAAGACAAACGCTCTAACAAACAAGCAAACCAATCGATCGCCGTCGGGCTCGCGTTCACGACGACGTTCTAAAGCAGCAAGTTAAAGACGCATATTAAATGCCTGCCTCCCCCGCCCCCGCCCCCCCCCTCGGCGAACGGCAGGGCGCCTCGGCCCGACCGACGGCGGGTCAGGCACGAATGCTCGGCCATCGATTGCTAATATCTGGTGCCACTCCTCTCCTTGTCTCTCCCTCTCTACCTCCTCTCTCTCTTCCTTTCTTTCTCTTTCTCTCTGCTTTTTTTTCTCTTTTCTCTCTCTCTCTCTCTCTCTCTCGTCTCTCTCTCTCTCTCTCTCTCTCTCTCTCTCTCTCTCTCTCTCTCTCTCTCTCTCTCTCTCTCTCTCTCTATCTATCTATCTATCTATCTATCTGTTTCTGTCTCTCCATCTGTTTTTTTTCCTCTCTCTCTATCTGACAGACAGACAAACAGACACAAACAGACAGTACAGACAGAGAGCCAGACAGACAGAGGAGGAGAGAAAGAGGGCGAAGAAGAGCAAGAAGATTAACAAAGCGAGAGAAAGAGTACAAGTAAGACTCGCAGGGTTCGTGGGCGTGTCCGAGTGCGTGGGCGTGTTGCACCCCGGGCGCTCGGGGTCCGCTCCGCCCTCTGCCTGGGAATGCCTGCCTCGCGTGTCGTCCTTCTCTTTTCAAGCGGCGCGAAATGCGGGCGCCAAATATTTTCTCTTCATTGTTTGTTTGTCTTACTTGCTTTTTTTCCAGTTGCTTTCCTTTTTTTCCTTTGTCTTCTGTAACACTTGTGTACCCATCCCTTCTTCTCTTCTCTCCTTCCTCCCTTATCCCTCTCTCCCCCCCCTCTTCCTCCTCTCTCTCTCTCTCTCTCACCACCCCCCTTCCCTTTCTTCCCTCATCCTCATCTCCCCTCTTCCTCCATCCCCTCCCTCCCTCCTCTCCTTTCCCCCACCCCTTCTCCCTCTCCCAACCTCCACCTCTTCCTCCCTCTCCCACCCCTTTCCTCCCTCCCCCTCTCCCTACCCCCCTTCCTCCCTCCTCCTCCCCCCTCCCCCCCATCCTCACAATGCGAAATCATTATTCACCAGCTTCATTAAGGACATATTGGCCGGGTTTTTCCACCGGGAACAACTTGGCGCAGATATTTCCCGATTCCGCTGCGTGGGTTTTGTGCGTATATTGTGTGCTTGGCGATGGTGGTGGCGTAGCGGGGGTGGGGAGGGGGAGGGGAGGGGGAGGAGGAGAGAGAAGTGGTGGATAGAAGTGGGAGAAGGGGATTGGGGACAGGAGGAAAGGGAAGAGGGGGAGACGTAATAGGAGGGATAGGAAGAGAGAGAGGAGAGAGAAAGAGAGAGGGAGACTTAAAAAGAGACAGAGATATAGAACCAGAGACAGACAGACCAAAGAGAGAGTTAGGGAGAGCGGGCCTAAGCCTTCAATAGCCTTCCCGTGTAAGCCTCCCTCCTCCCTCCACCTCCCTCCACCTCCCTCCACCTCCCTCGACCATTCCTCCATCCCTATTCCAGCGTCCGCTTCGTTCTGTTCGAACCGCTGTTAATGAACGCGTTCTTCTAGCCCTCCTAAATCCTTTTCCGATCCCATTTGTTCGTTCTCTCTCTCTCTCTCTCTCTCTCTCTCTCTCTCTCTCTCTCTCTCTCTCTCTCTCTCTCTCTCTCTCTCTCTCTCTCTCTCTCTCTCTCTCTCTCTCCCTCTTTTCCTACATGAACGTACGTGTGTTTATGTGTATCAGGAAAAAATGGTACTCAACGTTAACGAAAGTTTTTTTTTTTTTAAGTTGGTGCGAATTTGGCCTTTACGCTCATTGGCTATAAGGAGTTTTTGCTCCTAACAAGAGGTTGGACTTAGTAGATCAGAGGGGGGCGGGTGAGGGAGGGGGGGTGAGGGGGTGAGGAGAGGGAGCTAGAGGGGTCAGGAAGAGTGGGAGTTAGAGGGGGGGCGAATAAGGAGGAGAACGTAGGTGGAATGAATTACGGGTGACATTAGAGGGTGGGGTGGGAGGGTAGGGGTCGGAGGGCAGTGGGAGGGGAGGTGGGAGGAGGAAGGGAGGGATAGAGGGGATGGTGGAGAGGGATTGAAAGGAGCAGGGGCATATTGGGGGGGTGGAGAGAGACAGATGGAGGTGAAGGGGGAGGAGATGATTGGGGGAAAGTGGTAGAGTAGGAGAAGGAAGCTTGGAGGAGGAGAAGGGACAAGGGTATGGTGGGGAAGGCGAAGGGGAGGATAGGGGAGAGAGGGTGAGAGGTGAAGGAAGAGTGAAGTAGAAGGAGAAGGTTGAAGGAGGGGCAGCGAGGAGGGAAGGGCAGGGGAAGAGAGGAGGGCAGGGGAAGGGGGGAGGGAAGGGAGAGGGGGGGGGGTTGTTTGGACAATTACTTTTTGGCTCCTATCGATGGATTGGGGGACCGAGGGGGGGGGCGGAGACACTTGAATGAAGGAGAGAGGAAAAGGATTAAGGGTATGGGAAGGACACGCACACACACACACACACACACACACACACACACACACACACACACACACACACACACACACACACAAACACACACAAACACACAGAGTCTGAATCGGTACTGAGAAAGTGAGAGAGAGAGAGAGAGAGAGAGAGAGAGAGAGAGAGAGAGAGGAGAGAAGAGGACATGGAAGATGAGAGATGGTATCAGTCTGGGAGAGAAGAAGAGGGAGCGAAGGAGACAGAAAGGAGGAATGGGGAAAATGTGCGATTGTAACAGTTTATGATTTTAGTCCTCATTACTGTCAGTCAGATGGTGAGTCAGCATTTTTTTCGGCACAAAAGATGGAGATTTGCAACCTGGTCCCGCTCGCCTTGCGCACACACGCGCACACGCGCACAGGCACTAGCGCACACAGAGCTGCATGCAGGGTACACATACAAATTCCATACTACATTTGCGCACGTACACACGCACGCATGCACACGCACGCGCGCACGTGTGTGTTTTAGTGTTTTCATTTTCGATTTTTTTTTTTTTTTTACCATATTCATGTATCTTCCTTGACTTGCGTTTGTATTTGTTGTCTTTATTTATTTATTTTTATTTATTTTTGTTATTACATTTGATTTTTTCTTCTTTGTCTTTCTCTTCTTTTCACTCTCGGGTTGCCTGTTCTGGTTCGTATTTATTTGCGTTTTTCTCATAATTGTGTTGTTTACGTGGGTTTTAATTTCTTTCATTTCCTCGTTCGTCTGTTTGTAAGGTTTCGGATTTTCTTTTGGCGTTATTTATGCCTTTTTTCTGTTTTATGGGTTTTCTCTCTTTTCTTACTTCATGGTTGTTGTTTTTATTATTTGTTGTTCT
>NC_091580.1:145000-147500 GCF_042767895.1 Penaeus vannamei
TTGCACATAATGAAAGTGGAGATAATGATAACAATTATTGCAGTATCGATGAATCGGCGACGAAGACCTTAAAAAGCCCCGACAGCGAATAACAGTGATGAACGGCCCCCGAATCTCCACGAAAGGAAGGACGGAGGGTCCGGCGCCAAGGAGGAGGGGTGGCGGGGATGGGGGAAGGGGGGGGAGGGGAAAAGGAAGGGGAGGTAAGGGAGGTAGGGGTAAGGTAGATGGAGGTAGGACAGGGAAGGGAATGAAGGAAGGAAGGGGAGGTAGGGGAATGGGTAAGGAAGGGAAGGGAAAGCGGAAAGGAAAGGGAGGGAAAGGGGAAAGGAAGGGAGGGAGGGAGGGAATGGGAAGGAAGGAAGGAGGGAGGGATGTAGGAGGATGGAAAGGGGAGCGACAGGCGAATTGAGGAAGAAAGGTGGAATTGGAGGGGGAGGAGGGGAAGGGGAAGGGTCGAGAGGTCTCAGGTCACGAGGATTGTGGAAGGTCGAGGAGGAGGGAGGCCTGTTTTTGTTTGTGTTGGTGGAATTGTTGTTATTTTTGGACGTGTTTCGAAGCAGGTGTGTTTGTGGTACTTATATATATATATATATATATATATATATATATATATATATATATATATATATATATATATATATATATACACACATACTGTACATTCATCCATGTACACTGCACACACACACACACACACACACACACACACACACACACACACACACACACACACACACACACACACACACACACACACACACACACACACACTAAAACATCCAACCATACCCAGAAAAAAGAGATATAAAGCAAGAAAAACAAAGAAAATGAGAGAGACAAACTCAGAGACATAAAAACTATTCAGCTGCGAACACCATCTTAAGCAGCCACACGCACGCACGCACGCACGCACAAGACACCATCAGCCGCACGAAGGGAGGAGAAAGACAGCGAAATCGGGAGGCATCGTGTCACTTTCCTTTTGTTTAAGCCGCAGGTCCGAGCTTAAGTGGCCTGATGGAATGGAATTGGGATCGCTCAAATTTGCCTGAGAATCTCGCTGGCAACGCTGCGGTGGAGATGGAATGCTTTTCTCTTCTTTTCTTTTTTGTCGATAGGTTGATAACTTATTTTGTTTGTTTTGGTGGTGGTGTTATTGCTCATGTTGTTATCATTGTTAGTGTTACTGTGGTTATGGTCATTGTTATTAATGTTATTCTTATTCTTATTATTGTTATTGTTGTTATTATTATTGTTGTTGTTGTTGTTGTTGTTATCGTTATTGTGTTTTTTTATTATTTTGTTTTTGTTTTTGAGATTATTATAGTTTCCATTATTATCATTATCACCATCATCATCATCATCATTATCATGATTACTATGATTTTTTTTTATTTCATGATCATTATCATTAACATGTGGTTATCATCATCACCCCCATTATTAATAATAGCAGCAATAACAGTAAGAGTGGTAATAATAGAGATAGTATTAGTAACAACAGCAGTAGTAGTGGTGGTAGTAATAGTAGTAGTGGTAGTAGTAGAAGTAACTAGTAGTAGTATTAGCAGCAGTAGTAGTAGTAGTAGTAGTAGTAATAATGGTAGCAGTAGCATAATTAGTTGTGATAGTAGTAGTATAAGTAGCACATGAAACCAGCAGTACCAGATTTTTATATTTTCATCAGCACTATTATTGCCATGACAGCTAAGACTGATTTATTGGCATCATCACAATCATGTTTTAAGCAAAACACATTGCTTATGAAATCCTATACTCCGCTGTTTTCCTTCCATGATTCTTCCTTAAAGTAACACGACAGTTTGCGGCGCTCTGAAAGTGCTCAATTGAGGAGTACTTTAGCGTGTCCTGTCATGATCCGTCTTGGCTGCAGCATGAAAGTGTCAAGGCTGATTCTTCTCTTTTGGGGCAATTTGATTTTTTTTCTTTTTTTTTCTCGTTTTGTTTTGTTTATTTTCAATGCCTGGTAATCTCTGTCTCAGCATGCCTGTTTTGTCTATTTCTCTCTCTCTTTCTGTGTGTCTTTATCTCTCTCTCTCTCTCTCTCTCTCTCTCTCTCTCTCTCTCTCTCTCTCTCTCTCTCTCTCTCTCTCTCTCTCTCTCTCTCTCTCTTTCTCTCTCTCTCTCTCTCAAATTTATCCCTTCCTCTTCACTCATCTTTCATTCACTCCTTTTCTCTTTTCTACATTTCTCTTTTCAAATTTCTCTCTCTTGCACTCTTCCCCTTTTCTCTCCCTCACCCCCTTCTCTCCCTCTCTCTTTTTCTCCTCAAACCTTTATCCACTCCTTTTCTCTCTCTCCTTCAGCCATTTATCTCCCCTTCACTCCTTTTCTCTTTTCGACTCCCTTTCTCTCTTTTTTCCATTTCTCTTTACTTTTAAAAACTTTTCTCACCATCACATCCTCTTTCTCTCCATTTTTTCTCGTCCCCTACTCTTCTTTATGCTTTCTCTCTCCCTCCTCTCTCTCTCTCCCT
>NC_091580.1:157500-162500 GCF_042767895.1 Penaeus vannamei
TGTCCCTCCCCCCCCTCCCCCCTCGTCGCTCCTCCCCGTCGGCGCATCGGCGTTGTCCGGGCGCGCTCACCTCGCCCGAGTGACTCCCGATATTTGGCGCAAATCTGACTCCGATAGAACGCTGACGACTTGAAATAAGTGAGCGTTTGATATTGCGTTTTCGATCCGAATGATTGAATGCAGCTTATACGCTCTTTCCCCCCCTCCCCCCTCCCGCTCCCCCCCCCCCCCTTTCTATTTTTGTCTCTGCATCTGTGAACGAATAACAGCGGTGAGGTGCGTGTATGTGTGTGGGTGATGTCGCTGACATTTGCGCGCGATTAAAAATAGAAAAGAAAAAAGAATCAGTGGAATTTCTTTATTTTTTAAATACTTTTGGCTTTTATCAGCTCGATTGGGATTGTGTGAAGAGGGATCGAGGGATTTTCTCGATTGTCTGGCGGTTCTGATTAGGGTGATTGTGGCCGTGCTCTCCGGCGTATGGGAAGCATATATATCTGCGTGTGTGTGTGTGTGTTTGCCTTCGTGGTGTACATATACACATTTGATCTTTATTTGCATTAGTTGATTAAATTTATTGTTTGATTTATGTTTATATCTTTTGTGTTTGTTTTCCTGTAGCGTCGTTTATCGCTTATGGAAACTTTTTTCAAAGTGCCTTTTGATGTCACCAATTCTCCCCCTTCCCCCTTTCCCCCTCCCTCCCCACCCCAGATGTCGCTGTGTAGGCAAATAAGGTCAGATTGATGGATGGTTCGTCTCGGATCAATTACTCCCTTATTCTCTCCCTCTCTCTTCTCCCTTATTCTCTCCCTCTCTCCTCTCCCTCTTTGTCCCCCCCTACCGCCTACCCCTCTGCCCCTTCTCCCCTAACCCCCATATCCCTCCCCCCCTTCTGTAATCTGTTCTGATGGTAATGTGATGTTCGATGCGTCTGTGTATAACCCTAAGGACGGGGTTGTGGTCTGGGTGTGTACACTGCAAATACGTACGTTGTATATGAGCACATACACTCATACACTCAAGGCACACACGCGTACTCGCAACACACACACACACACACACACACACACACACACACACACACACACACACACACACACACACACACACACACACACACACACACACACAGGCACAAATATGCTTTGATAATGAATAAATAATTTTACATATTTTTTTATTATTATTATTATTTCATCTCTGTGACGCACCCGCCAACTTTGATGTAGAATAGTTAATTATCAATATCACTGGGGAAAAAAGTAAGAAAAAATAATTGATCTGAAATTCAATTAAATTCGAATTTTGCGTCGGCGTTCGTTCTATCTCGTGGTCGGGATTGTTGTCGGTTTTGTTATGACGTTGTCGTGATTGTTGTTTTTCGGTCGTGTCGGATTTCGTTCTTGTCTTGTGAGAGTTGAAATAAAGAAGAAAGTAGCACGTACGCACACACACGCAAACATATTAATGTATACAAACATATATATGCTACGCACACACACACACACACACACACACACACACACACACACACACACACACACACACACACACACACACACACACACACACACACACACACACACACACACACACACACACACACACACACACACACACACACACACACACAAAGTGAGAGAGAGAGAGAGAGAGAGAGAGAGAGAGAGAGAGAGAGAGAGAGAGAGAGAGAGAGAGAGATATGTATACTAAATATGATACGAGTTCACGTATTTACTGTTTGATCACGAGCAAAAATATCAAAATATATATTCGTTCCGAGCACAGTGATGGAAAGAAAAATATGTGCACATTTTATTTTGATTTTGAAAACAAATATGTGATTTCTATTTAGTAACATTATTTGAATTTGTTGGTATTTTTCCCTCTCGTGTGATTTCATGTTAATTAGCTTCTCTTTGAATTTCTCGATTATCTTATTCGTGTCAGATTTTTTATTATTTTTTTATTAATGATTAATTTCTCGATTAACTTATTCATGTCTGATTTTTTTTTTATTAATGATTTACAATGCTTATTCGTCTCTCTCTTTCTATCCCTCTCTCTTTCCTCTCTCTCTCTCTCTCTCTCTCTCTCTCTCTCTCTTTCTCTCTCTCTCTCTCTCTCTCTCTCTCTCTCTCTCTCTCTCTCTCTCTCTCTCCTCTCTCCTCCTCCCTTCTTCTCTCCCCCCTCCTTCATTCCCTCAGTTCTCTTCCTCTCCTTCCCCCTCCCTCCCTCTTCCTCCTCCCTTCATCTTTTCCTCCTTCTCCCTGCCCCTCTCCCCCTCTCCTCCCACTCACCCTCCTATCTCTCTCCCTCTTATTATTATTGTTGTTTCCCTCCTCTTCCTCTTCGTTCGGAGCAATTGGCGTGACGTTACGAAATGGCGCTGAGGTTCCCGGATGAGGAACTGTCGTCGGCGATGTGCGTCGTCGTTCCGTGGCCTCGGCTTCGGCTTCGTCTGGGGAATTTTTGTGTGTCTGGATTTCTTTTAAAGGGAGATGTTTGCTTGTTTTCGTGTTTTGTGTATATATTTGTTTGGTTTGGGGTTATTTTGGGTTTCTCGTTTTTTTTGTTTTTTTTGGGAGGGGGGGTTGATTATTTTGTTTTGCGTTTTCGGAGATATGTGTCGCGTCTTTACTTGGCTTAGACTTCAGCTTCGTAAGGGGAATATTTGTGTATCTGGACTTGTTTTCGGGGAACTGTTTGCTTTTTTGCTTGTTTTTTTTATTGATTTTGCTTCGTTTTTATTTATCTTTTTCTTGATTTTTTCTTCATGCTCTGTGGTTTAGGCTTTCTGGATTTCTTGTTTATCTTTAAGCTTATGTTTACGTGCTATATGTTTTTTTTTCTCCTCCATATCCTTCATCCTTTCCCTTCTCGCCCTACCCCATCCTCAACCTCTCCATCCCTCCTCCTATCCCTATTCCCCCTCCGCTTCCTACCTCCTCCTCCTCCTCATCCCCTTCCATCCCTCCCGTTTGCCACCTCCTCCATCTCTTCCTCTCCCCTCCCACCCTCTACCCCCTCCACTTTCCACCCCTACCTGTTCCTCCATCCCGAACCCCACCCTCCCCTCTCTCCTGCTTCCCTTCCCCCTCTAGCCCCTCCTCCTTACCTCCCCGTTCTCCCTCCCTCTCTCCCTCCCTCCCTCCCTCCCTCCCTTACCTCCTCCTTCCCCACCTTTCTCCCTTCCACCATCTCTACCTCCCCCACCCTCCCTCTCTTCCCTATCAACCCCCCCCCACCCTCCCTCTTTTCTACCAACTCCCCCACCCTCCCTTTTTCCCTACCCCCCCCCCCCCGAAAATGAAGATGATGATGGAACCGTATTTTGGCGTCGGTCTGTAGTGGCAAGGTCTATATAAGTACTTATATAGACCTTGTGTAGTGGTCGCTGGGGGCCGGGAGCGCTGGTCGGACGCCCGCTCCTGCTCCCGGGCGCCCGGGTGGGTGGGGCGAGTGCCGCTTTGGGCGCTGGTGGTGGTGGTGTTGTTGTTCCTGTTGTTGTTCTCTAGGGGGGGGGTCTTTTTGTTGGGGTTAGGATGGTTGAATATTTTTTCTTTTTTTTTGGGGGGGAGGGGGTCTTTGGTTGGGGGGGAGTTAGGATTATTGATTTTTTTTCTTTTTTTTTTAGGGGGGGAGGGGGTCTTCTGGTTGGGGGGGGAGTTAGGATGGTTGATTTTTTTTGGGGGGGAGGAGTATTGATTTGATGTCGAGATTTTTTATATTTTTTTGTGTGATTATCGTTCATATTGATCTAGTTTTCTTTCCGTATTGTTTTTTTTTCCTTATATCCCCCCTGTTATGGTTATCTTCTATTCATTAGCAGTTTTTTTTTCTGATTTTGGTTTTCTTTTCTTTCGTTTCTAGATTCGTTTGACTGATTTCATTTTGTTGTGGTTGTAATTTATAAAGGATTTTGATACTCAGAATATAGCTTCCACATCAGGTGATAACGAAAGCGAATTCTAAAAACAAACATGAAAAAACGACCTGGAAAATCAAAGATGAACAAAGAGCTCTTTTTTAGGGGAAAAAAACGTATTTTTCCATCTCATTTGTCTCTTTGTCTTGCAGGTTGTCATGTTCCTCTCTCTCTCCCGGATGGTGACAGTGTCCGTTTTTTTTTTTTTTTTTTTTTTTTTTTTGGGGGGGGGGTATTTTTTGTTCTTATTTCTTTTTAAAGGAAAGGAAGGGTCTTGTGATTCATTTCGTTATGTATGCTGGCGCTTGTGTTTTGTTTATGTGTGAGTGTATGTTTTGCGTGTATGTTCTGTTTGTTTGTTTTTCGTTTTTCGTTTTCGTTTTTTCCCTCTTCTGATGTCTCTTTCCCTCCCTCCTTCTTTCTCCTCTCACCTTCTCTCTCTATCTCACTTTCCACTTTCTCCCTGTCCGACTCTCCCTTTTCCTTCCTCCCCTCCTCTCCCCTCCTCTCCCCTCCCCTCCCCCCTCCTTTCCCTCTCATCTACTCTCCCCATTCTCCCCCCCCCTCAGTCTCTTTTTAAACCCTATTTACGCGGTCTCTCTCATCAATTAGGAGCCACACAGAGGTTCAATTGGCAGTTTGTGGCGCGGGCTTTGATTGGCTGGGTTTTCCGCTAACGAGGCTGTGATTGGCCAATTCCTATTTTGTAATTTGCCTTTTTTAAGGGGGGGGGGAGGGGGGGGGAGGGTTAGATGCGTATGTATGTTGTGGGGATTGTGTTGAGGGAGAGGGAGTTGGAAGGACGAGCAAGAAGGAGAGAGGAGGGTGAAAGAGAGGTCTGGAGGGAGGGATGGAAGGAGGGAGAGGGAGAAGATAGAGGGAGGAAGGGAGAAGGAGAGGTTGAGAGAGGGAGGGAGGGAGAAGGAGAAAGGAGAGGGAGGGTGGGAAAGAAAGGGAGAGAGAGAGGGTGTGCGAGAGAGAAAGAGAGAAAGGGAGAAAGGGGTAAGATAATGCGACGCAGACAAATGGCAACAGGAAAGCGTCAACATCCATCCTCACGTCGACCTCT
>NC_091580.1:167500-172500 GCF_042767895.1 Penaeus vannamei
AGCGTACTAAACTCTTACTCCGTCCGAAGCGGCAGTGCGTCACAGGCCCGTGATGGTTAGCCCGCGTTTCTGATTAAGAGGTGATAGTAAATTTCGTGGGGCATAGAGGCCGTTTTATGCTGTGTGTGCGTGTGCGTGTGTGTGTGTGTGCGTGTGTGTGTGTGTGTGAGTGCGTGTGTGTGTGTGCGTGTGTGTGTGTGTGTGTGTGTGTGTGTGTGTGTGTGTGTGTGTGTGTTCGTTCATATTCCTGTCATGTGAGTGGCTGATCTGCGTGTGTGGTCTTTTTCCATTGTATGTATTTATTTACTGTATTTGTTTGTTTGTTTTTTTTCTTGTGTTTAAGTGGGTAAGTCTGTGTGCGTGCGTGCGTGCTTGTGTATTTGTATGTGTGTGTGCATGTGCGTATGTGTGTGTGTGTGTGCGTGAGTGCGTGTGCGTGTGTGCGCGTGGGTGCGTGTTTGTTTGTGCATTTACATGTGCGTGTTATGTTACTTGAAAAAGAAAGGCATTATGTAAGCATAAAAATGGACATGTTCTGATTATATTTTTAAATGTCAACTATAATACGGCCACTTATACTCTTTTAGATAAAGTCAGAGATAAGAGAACGCGGCTAGTATTACATGTAGAAATTGAAGAAAGTATTTTTCATTATTGCGTCATCCTGCTGTTAAGGCGAGCTTGCGTTCCTGGGTTGAAGAAAGGGAGGGAAAGAGGAGACAGGGAAAGGGAGTGTGGGGGAGAGACTGAAACACACATGCAAACAAACAAACAAGGTGACTGAGTCGAGTAGAAGAGAGAGAGAGGATTGGAGGGAGAAAGTGAGAGTGAAAAGGAAGGGGAGAGAGAGAGAGGATTGGAGGGAGAAAGTGAGAGTGAAAATGAGAGAGAGAGAGAGAGAGGATTGGAGGGAGAAAGTGAGAGTGAAAAGGAGAGAGAGAGAGAGAGAGGATTGGAGGGAGAAAGTGAGAGTGAAAAGGAAGGGGAGAGAGAGAGAGAGGATTGGAGGGAGAAAGTGAGAGTGAAAATGAGAGAGAGAGAGAGAGAGGATTGGAGGGAGAAAGTGAGAGTGAAAAGGAGAGAGAGAGAGAGAGAGAGAGGATTGGAGGGAGAAAGTGAGAGTGAAAAGGAAGGGGAGAGAGAGAGAGAGAGACGGACAGACACCAATACACACAAATAATAAGGAAGATTTGAAAATAAACAAATAGAATGGCTAAAGAAAGTATAATAGATGATAATAGATAACAATAATAATAATAATTTCTCCTTGTCTCTTAAGATCACCGCCCTTTTCTCCCTCCTTCCTTCCTTCCTTCTCCGCCTCCTCCTCCTCCCTCTCCATCCCCCTTTCCCCTCCTCATCCTCCCTCTCCATCCCCCCTTCCCCGCCTCCTCATCCCTCTCCATCCCCCTTCCCCTCCTCTCCATCCCCCTTCCCCTCCACCTCTCCATCCCCCTTTCCCCACCTCCTCCCTCTCCATCCCCCTTCCCTCCCCTTCTCCATCCCCCTTCCCCTCCCCTTCTCCATCCCCCTCCCCTTTCCCCTCCTCCTCCTCCTCCCTCTCCATCCCCCCTTCCCCTCCCCCTCTCCATCCCTTTTCCCCCTCCTCATCCTCCCTCTCCATCCCCCTTCCCCTCCCCCTCCCCATCCCCCTTCCCCCTCCTCATCCCGGTCAGACTCGCTCTTGCGTTTGTCACTCCCGGCAAGAAAAATGAACCGGCTTTTCAACACCTTTTTCGAAGTGTATGTCATTGCGTTGTCGGGAAATCCCCATTAACCCGGATTTATCGGCGCGGCGTCCGGATTACGGCGGCGACCGCTATCGAACGCGCGTCGGAGCCAAAACCGAATTGTGCGATTTATTTATTTTTTTCTGTATTTGATTATTTTATTCCATTTTTTTTTTTTTGGGGGGGGGGAGAGTGGTAAGGTGGAAGGACTATTAAGGAAGGTTTAGTTGTACAGGTATTTGCTTCGTTATTATCTCTCTCTCTCTCTCTCTCTCTCTCTCTCTCTCTCTCTCTCTCTCTCTCTCTCTCTCTCTCTCTCTCTCTCTCTCTCTCTCTCTCTCTCTCTGGCTACCAAATTGCGGTGTTTGTTTTAGATTTATTGTATTTGTTTCGTGCTTTTGTTTTCAGATAACCGCGATCAAAGGCCATTTTGTCTACGTTTCTTCGATTTATTCGGTTCTGTGTCCGTATACTTATATATAATAAGGACTATTGAAGAAGCATATTTTCAGGAGCAAAATGTCGTTTTTTTTTAATTATCGTAACTCCAGGATGCTTCGTTTTGCTAGGTTTATCGTAGGGAGGTTGAGAAGTTATCGTTCCGACTTTTATCACGACTGTAGACCTATTCGCTTATAATGCGTTTGTAATATGAACTAAATTGTTCCTGAATTGTACCCTACAGAAAAAAAGTGCCCGGGGATAGAAAATCAAGTCCGTTAATTTTCTTCCAAATCTGGAATTCTCCGCCAGGATTTTGCATTTGAGGAATTTTATATACTTCGTAGTGTTCGAGGAAGATTTGCTAATCATGAGACTCTAATATGATATTATATTTAAGCAGAAGAAGTGGAAGAAAACGTATTTTTACACATGAAAGCGTAGACCTGTAATGTCAACGTGTCTGTTATTCTAAGGTAATTATGATTTTTTTTTTCTTTAGTTAATGTTCATATTAGTCATTGTTAGATTTTCTTAGTTTGTTAGACTTTCTCCGTGTACAGAATCATCTGTTTACACTGAGCGTGCCGTGTGCAAGGGACAGTGATTGAGTGTCGTGTGCAGAAAAAAAACTGAAGTAGAATAGAAATTAAAATGAAGTGATAAAAAAGAAATTGATAAATGAAAAGGGAATTAAAGAGGGAAATGACATTATTTTTATCATATACAGCTGGATAAGATTCAAATAAGATCCGTATGTGCTAAAAAGTCAACAGATGATCGAATGTTTTCTGTACAAACAATGAAATGACATTAATATTCTCTGTTAAGGAAACGAAAACGAATAAAAACAATGTATGTAAAAAAGTGATATTGAAATACTCTAAAACCGACGTTTACGAAAAATGAACGGATTATTTTGTAAGTTATGTAAAGAAGAGTGAGCTAAAGTTAGATAGA
Source organism: Penaeus vannamei (assembly GCF_042767895.1). Lineage (NCBI taxonomy): Eukaryota > Metazoa > Arthropoda > Malacostraca > Decapoda > Penaeidae > Penaeus > Penaeus vannamei. Next base: position 170,632 of record NC_091580.1, read on the forward strand.
TAGATAGATAGATATAGATATAGATATAGATAGATAGATAGATATGTGTGTATATAAGAAAAATTAAAAGAAAAAAATATAAACTAAAGCGAAGTAGAGCTATTGTGAGTATAAATAAAAAAGCGATAATGATAAAGATTATAATGATAATGATAATAATGACAGTGATTGTGATAATAATAATCATAATTATGACTATCACCATTTTCCCTGTCCCCTGCGGTATAATATTTTTTAAAATGTGTAATCAGATTTACTGTAATTATAACTTTTTTATGCATTAAATACAATTAGAATATAGTTATGTATTTGAAAAAGGTTTTGCCATTATGGAGATCAGGGCGACTTTTTATGCCATCTATTTTTTAGTATGTTCCATCAAAGAGTCTTTTAATTAATTTATTCATTTAAACATTTTTTCCCTTTTTGTGTAAAGGAAGGGAAAAAATTCACTGTATAATTGATAACTTCTCGGTTGTTTACGGAAATAGAAGAGTTAATAATTATAGATGTAATGTGAATATTTCTCGTTTTTTTTCTCTCACTGTCGCCGAGTTTTTAGGAATAATGAGAAAGATGAAGTGAAACAAAGGAAAGATAAAGATTTGGATGTTATTGTTGAACCTTTCTGCAATCGAATGAATGTGTCATAGCACATGGGAATATAACATGAGGATTTTGTCCTATCCTTCAGTAATCCTTTCACACACACACACACACGCACGCACGCACACACACACACACACATACACACACACACACACACGCACGCACGCACGCACGCACGCACGCACGCACGCACGCACACACACACACATACACACACACACACACGCACGCACGCACACACACACACACACATACACACACACACACACACGCACGCACGCACGCACGCACGCCCGCACGCACACACACACACACACACACACACACGCACACGCACACGCACACGCACACGCACACGCACACACACACACACATATTTGTTTATTTATGTGTATGTATAAAAGAAATTGATAAATGATAAATGCTTAAATATAATATCATATTAGAATCTCATGATTAGCAAATCTTCCTCGAACACACACACACATATTTGTTTATTTATACATACACATATATGTATTTCTTTATCTACTTATATATGTATATATATTATGATAATGGCAATTAATGATGATATTGATAACAGTAAATGATAACATATTAACAGTGATGATAGTAATACCACTAAAATTATAATTATAGTAACAATAATAATGATAATAAAATGATGAATAATGATTATAGTAAAACGACAGAAATCCTAGTAATTACAAATAATCATAAAGACACTGACCGCGATAACGATTTTAAAAAGATTTTCTTTTGTTTACGATTTTCAAAACCCCAACGAACTCTCCGCTCGCTCTCCCAGGCCGCCATTTTCCCTTCCCGGAGCGGCCGGCGCGGCGTCCGTTATTTTCCCGCGTCGGTTCTTTATCGCCGCCGACACCTTCGCGCCGCCGATAATCCTATTCTCCTCCTATGTACTGGAAAGCACCGGGGGGAGGGGGGGAGGGGGGCGTTATCTTATCTCGCGGGAGGTCGAGAGGCGATCGCGCCGCGGAAGCTTCTTAGCTCCTGTCGGGTCGCCATTTTTTTTTTTTTCCTTCTTCTTCTTCTTCTTGTGCCCTTCATTGTATCCTATTTATTCTATCTTTTTCTTGATTTTTTTTTTTTTGGGGGGGAGGGTTCTTTTTTGTTCTTGTTTGTGTATTTTCCTTCCTCTATAAATTCCTTCTTCGGTTTCCTCTGTCTTTGTCTTCCTTATGTCCTTTAGTTGTGTGTCCATTTCGCGTTCTTATTCCTTTTGTTCCTCCCTCC
>NC_091580.1:177500-180000 GCF_042767895.1 Penaeus vannamei
CTCTCTCTCTCTCTCTCTCTCGCACACACACACACATACACACACACAAACACAATCAAACAAGCAAACACACAGTATGAATGTATGTATGATCTATCATTGAATTTAGTTATGTGTTTGCCCTGTGACATACATGCGCACAGATTGTATTAGGGATTGATGTATGTATGAATGTAGGCATCTATTTATGTTTCTTACTATCTGCCTGTCTGTCTATCTACCACACCGCACACACACTTATCCCCTCCACGCACTCACCCCACACACACTAACCCCGCCCCCACACACTCACACACTCACCCCCACCCCCTCACCCACCCTCACACACACCCCTCCCCCTCCCCCTCCCCCCCTACAGACACCCGCCAAAATAAACAGCGGCCACTCTTAAAGATGTAATGCTGACAAGTGCAGAGCCGTAAAGGGGAAAAAAAGAGCTAGGAAAAGGGTTCTTTTATAGCAGTGATTTCAAGGAAATGTTTACTTTACGAAGATGAAGTTGTAAAGAAAAAAAAAGAGAAGAAAAAGAGTAAAAAAAAGAAGTCGGATTTTAAGCAAATGGGAGTCACTTTGGGCGGCTGAGAAGGATGAATTATATCTGGACTTATTTTCTTTTTTTCTATTTTGATTTTTGTGTTTGGTTGTTTGTGATTACTTCTTTTTCTTTCCTTCTTTTTCATTTTCTTTTTCTCTTACCCTTTCTCTCTTTCTATCTCTCTCAATGGAGCATTAAGATTTAATGAAACATTGTTCTTTTGTAATATCATATACATGTGTTTTTTCAGTTATTAGATAGTTAACCAATAGTGCGAACACTAAGGTGCAGCCCCTCCGGCATGTATCCTTAATGCCTGACTTTGACCCTGAAGTCAGTATAAGTTCAGCCAGATTGGGTAGATTTTTTTTGCTTTTTAAATTCAGATTGGACATCTTTTTACAGGGCATGTAAACTGCTGTTTTTTTTTCTTTTTTTTTCTTTTATTCTTTCTTTCTTTCTTTAAATCAAATTCTATGTATCTGTCTATGCACCTATCTTTAATAGCACAAACCCGCAACACATAATAACACCATTCTCCCCCCTTCCCCTCCCCCCCCAGGCTCCACGGTGTGCGGAGGAGGCCAGTGCTGCGTGCCGGAGATCACGGAGGTGCTCCTGGAGGCCGGGCGCGAGTCCCTGCGAGAGGCCGTCCGCGCCACCGCCGCCGACCTCCACCAGTCGCTGACCTCGCACAGGGACGTCTTCTACGGTGAGTGGCACGCGTGGCCTGTTAGTGTGTTGTTGTTGTGGGCGTTGTTTTTTACATTTTGGGGGGGGGTTTGTTTTTTTATTATTATTATTGTTGGTACTTTATTAATATTATTGTTGTTATGGGCATTGTTTTTTACATTTTTAGGGGGGGTTGTTTTTTATTATCGTTATTGGTACTTTATTAATATTATTGTTATTATGGTCATTATTTTTTACATTTTTTGGGGGGTTTTGTTTTTTATTATCATTATTATTGTTACTTTATTAATATTATTGTTATTATTTATTTTTTATTATTCTTAGTTTTTATTTTATTTTTTTATTATTATTAGTTTTTGTTATTATTTTTTATTATTATTAGTTTTTATTATTATTTTTTATTATTATTAGTTTTTGTTATTATTTAATATCAGCAGCAATTATAATACCAACAATGATAATGATAATAATAACAAAATAATAACAACAATGATGAAAATAAAAAACTAATAGTAATATTAAATAATAACAAAAACTACTAATAATAACAGGGACGTCTTCTACGGTGAGTGGCACGCGTGGCTTGTTAGTGATGTTGTTGTGGGCGTTGTTTTTTATATATATTTTTTTGGGAGGGGTTGTTATTTGTTATCGTTATTATTGGTACTTTATTAATTAATTAATATTATTGTTATTATTGTTTTTATTATTCTTAGTTTTTATTTTGTTTATTTTTTATTATTATTAGTTTTTGTTATTATTTTTGATTATTAGTAGTTTTTGTTATTACTTTTTATTACTATTAGTTTTTATTTTCATCATTGTTATTATTATCTTATTATTATTATTATCATTATTACTGTTGTTATTATTATTGCTGCTGATATTTTCTGTAAATATAGTTATTGTTGTTTGCAATTATTATTTTATTATTGTCTTTATTTTAGTGTTAATTTACTTTTTTTTTGGTATTTGAAGGATTTGTATTTTCCCTTTTCAATACGAGGTTAGTGATGTGTTTTATTTTATTATATAAGTTGCTGAAGAATGCTCGGAGCGATCGCAATTAATAATTAATTAATGGGATTAATGGCGATGACCTTTGACCCTTGCAGTTATTAGCATCGGCGCTGTTCTCAAGAGTTCAGCTAATCGTATTATTGGTACTGTTATATCACTGGTATTAATGTTCAAAGCAGACTGTGATTATTATCGGTGAGTGACAGTCCAAATAGGCCTATTGCTGTTTACAGAAAACTTAATTATTCTATT
>NC_091580.1:185000-187500 GCF_042767895.1 Penaeus vannamei
CGGGTGAGAGGGAGAGGGCGGGTGAGGGAGAGAGAGGGGGGAGGGGGGGTGAGGGGGGGAGGGGGAGAGAGGGGAGGGCGGGTGAGGGGGAGAGGGAGAGACAGGGGAGGGCGGGTGAGGGGGAGAGGGAGAGAGGGGGGAGGGCGGGTGAGGGGGAGAGGGAGAGAGAGGGGGAGGGCGGGTGAGGGGGAGAGGAGAGAGAGGAGGGAGGGCGGGTGAGGGGGAGAGGGAGAGAGAGGGGGAGGGCGGGTGATGGGAGAGGGAGAGAGAGGGAGGGCGGGTGAGGGGGAGAGGGAGAGAGAGAGGGGAGGGCGGGTGAGGGGAGAGGGAGAGAGAGGGGAGGGCGGGCGGGTGAGGGGAGAGGGAGAGAGAGGGGAGGGCGGGTGAGGGGGAGAGGGAGAGAGAGGGGAGGGCGGGTGAGGGGAGAGGGAGAGAGAGGGGAGGGCGGGTGAGGGGAGAGGGAGAGAGAGGGGAGGGCGGGTGAGGGGGGAGAGGGAGAGAGAGAGGGGAGGGCGGGTGAGGGGGAGAGGGAGAGAGAGAGGAGGGCGGGTGAGGGGGAGAGGGAGAGAGAGAGGAGGGCGGGTAAGGGGGAGAGGGAGAGAGAGGGGAGGGCGGGGTGAGGGGGAGAGGGAGAGAGAGGGAGGGCGGGTGATGGGGAGAGGGAGAGAGAGGGGAGGGCGGGTGGGGAGGGGGAGAGGGAGAGAGAGAGGGAGGGCGGGTGAGGAGAGGGAGAGAGAGAGAGAGGGGAGGGCGGGTGAGGAGAGAGGAGAGAGAGAGAGAGAGGGAGGGCGGTTGAGGGGGAGAGGGAGAGAGAGGGGAGGGCGGGTGAGGGGGAGAGGAGAGATGGGAGGGGGGAGAGGGAGAGAGAGGGAGGGCAAGAGGGGGAGAGGGAGAGACAGGGGACGGCGGGATGGAGGGAAAGTGGGGAAGGAAGGAAGGAAGGGGGAGGGAGTTGGGAGGAAGGACGGAGGGAATGGGAAGGAAGGAGGAGGAGTGGAAGGAAGAGGGGAAGGGATTAGGGCGGAGGAGAGGGAAGGTGGGAGGTAGGAAGGAGGAGGAGGAGGAGAGACAGACAGACAGAGACAGAGACACAGGGAGAGAGAAGAGTGAAAGGGGGGAGGTAAAAGGAGAGAGGAAGGTAGGAAGGAGGGAAGGGGAGGGAGGGAGAGGAAGAGATGAAGGTAGTGACAGGTGAAGATGAAAAATATCAACCGCAGTGAGCGTGTTACACTACAGTCATTACGAAAGCAACAAACAAGAGCAGAAAATATAACTGATCACTGAAGGATAATTATATCAAAGGCGAAAAAAGTCAAGAGAGGGTAAAGGAAAACGATGCAAAACGGATATGAACTAAAAAGAGGACAACATGCACGAACATCATCTCACAGAAATACTCAGACTAATTACGGAGAGAACACAAGATAACATCGAAGAACATTTAAAAGGGGTATAACAAGCGGTGCAATTCAGGAACACGGGAGAAACGAGATAAGAAAGAGAACGAGAGAAGAACGAAGGAGAGAAGGAGGAAAGGATAGAAGAAGGGAAGGAGCGAAGGAGACGAAGATTAAAAGAGGGAAAGGAGGGAAGAGAGAGAAGGGCCGAACAAGAGAAGGAGGGAAGGAGGAGAGGACCGAAGGAGAGGAAGATTAAAAGAGGGAAAGGAGGGAAAAGAGAGGGCCGAACAAGAGAAGGAGGGAAGGAGGAGAGGACCGAAGGAGAGGAAGATTAAAAAGAGGGAAAGGAGGGAAGAGAGAGGACCGAACAAGAGAAGGAGGGAAGGAGGAGAGGACCGAAGGAGAGGAAGATTAAAAGAGGGAAAGGAGGGAAGAGAGAGGACCGAACAAGAGAAGGAGGGAAGGAGGAGGACCGAAGGAGAGGAAGATTAAAAGAGGGAAAGGAGGGAAGAGAGAGAAGGGCCGAACAAGAGAAGGAGGGAAGGAGGAGAGGACCGAAGGAGACGAAGATTAAAAGAGGGAAAGGAGGGAAGAGAGAGAAGGGCCGAACGAGAGAAGGAGGGAAGGAGGAGAGGACCGAAGGAGAGGAAGATTAAAAGAGGGAAAGGAGGGAAGAGAGAGGACCGAACAAGAGAAGGAGGGAAGGAGGAGAGGACCGAAGGAGAGGAAGATTAAAAGAGGGAAAGGAGGGAAGAGAGAGGACCGAACAAGAGAAGGAGGGAAGGAGGAGAGGACCGAAGGAGAGGAAGATTAAAAGAGGGAAAGGAGGGAAGAGAGAGAAGGGCCGAACAGGAGAAGGAGGGAAGGAGGAGAGGACCGAAGGAGAGGAAGATTAAAAGAGGGAAAGGAGGGAAGAGAGAGAAGGGCCGAACGAGAGAAGGAGGGAAGGAGGAGAGGACCGAAGGAGAGGAAGATTAAAAGAGGGAAAGGAGGGAAGAGAGAGAAGGGCCGAACGAGAGAAGGAGGGAAGGAGGAGAGACCCGAAGGAGAGGAAGATTAAAAGAGGGAAAGGAGGGAAGAGAGAGAAGGGCCGAACGAGA
>NC_091580.1:202500-207500 GCF_042767895.1 Penaeus vannamei
TCTTTCTTTCTTTCTTTCTTTAGTGTGGGGGGGAGGGGGGTTTCTCCTTTTATGTTTTTCTCTTTCTTTCTTTCTTTCTTTCTTTAGTGTGGGGGGGAGGGGGTGTTTCTTTCTTTTCTTTCTTTCTTTCTTCTTTTCTTTCTTTCTTAGTGTGTGTGGTGGGGGGGGTAGGGGGTGTTTCTCTTTTTATGTTTTTTTTCTTTCTTTCTTTCTTTAGTGTGGGGGGGGAGGGGGTGGGTTTCTCTTTTTATGTTTTTTTTTTTCTCTGTCTTTTTTTCTCTTTCTGTTTTCTTTCTCATTGTCCGATTTTCTTTTTTCGTATGTTTACTTTTTCTTGTTTTCACTCTTTACTGATTTCCCTCTGTCTTTCTTTCTTTCATCAGTCCATTCATCCATCCATCTATTTGTCTAACTATCTATTCATCCTTCCATCCAACCATCCCTCCCTCCCTTTCTCTCCTTCCATCCCTCTCCCTCTCGTTCTCCCTCTTCCTCTCCCTCTCCCTCTCCATATCCTTCCCTCCCTCCGTCTCCCTCTCCATATCCTTTCTCCCTCCCTCTCCTTCTCCATATCCTTCCCTCCCTCCCTCTCCCTCTCCTTATCCTTCTCTCTCCCTCCCTCTTCCTCCCTTTCATCCTCTCCCTCTCTCTATCGTCCGCTATTTTTCTCTTATTCCTTTTTTATGTTGAGGACGCGTGTCCTCCGACGAGGGAGGCCGAGGTAGAGAATGAAAATAGACCGGGGAGAAAAAAGAACTTTGGACATTTCAGTTTTTTGTTTCACTCCGTTATGTGCGTGTGTGTATGTGTGTGTGTGAGTGTGTGTGTGTGTGTGTGCGTGTGTGTGCAATAGTTTGTGTGTAAGTGTAGGGGTGTAAGTGAAGATGTATGTATAGATAGTGAGTGTGTGTCTGCGTTTATGTGACACACGTTATAATGATAGTGTGTGTGTGTGTGCTTATGTGAAACACATTAGAGGATATTATAGCGTGTGTGTATGTACATTAGAATGATGTTTACGTATGTCATGTGTCTGTTAGTTAAGCTTTTCCCCACATTCTTGGAAGAAGAAAAAAATTGTCATAAACACATGGACACAAAACTGTAACCAATGAAGGAATGTATACAGACCCCGTCATAAACGGACGTGGCCGGGAATGCGTCCGTAAACAATGGCCGCTGTAAACACATGTTTCTTGAAATCCGGGACAGCCATTCGGACACTCCCGCCCCCGTGTTCGTGTGTGTAACTGTTATTTATAGGATTTTTTGACAAGTTTGGAAATATGATTTGTCAATTTTGTGATTTTAGTGTTGTCGTTACTTATTGGTATATTGCTGTTGATGTTATTGCTAATACCAAGGTTATTATTGTTAACATTATTGGCATAATTATCCGTATGGTCATTATCGTCATTATCATTTTGACAGTCTTTTAATGACTGACAGGTGATACTGATTTGAAACACATGTTATTTAGACATGTTTATTTAGATATGTCGTTTAGCTATTATTGCAATATTGTTATGAATAGGATTTCCAGAATTTCCCCGAACAAAAAATGCCTCGTTTATGCCTCTCCTACAGTAAACTAGCTAACTAGTGCTTTCTCATTACGTGGCTTAGATTATAATTTACCCGAATACAAAGTGCCGCTCTAATTACCCCCCCCCCCCCACCACCACCACCTGAAATAGATAACAACAGCAGCATTAAGAACCGAAATGACTCAAAATTGATGTCGAGTGGCTTCTCTCTGTCGCCGGCGCCCCCCCCCCCCAGGCCGCCCATAGGGGACCCGAAGAAAACGGGACGAACCGGCTTCGTCGCCGATGACGCCCCCCCCCCTTTTCTTCGCGCCGCCCCACGCCCGCCGCCCCACGCCCGCCGCCCCACGCCCGCCGCCCCACACACCGCCGCCCCACGCCCGCCGCCCCACGCCCGCCGCCCCACGCCCGCCGCCCCACGCCCGCCGCCCCACACCCGCCGCCCCACGCCCGCCGCCCCACGCCCGCCGCTCCACGCCCGCCGCTCCACGCCCGCCGCCCCACGCCCGCCGCCTTACGCCCGCCGCTCCACGCCCGCCGCCCCACGCCCGCCGCCCCACACCCGCCGCCTCACGCCCGCCGCCCCACGCCCGCCGCCCCACGCCCGCCGCCTCAACGCCCGCCGCCCCACGCCCGCCGCTCCACGCCCGCCGCCCCACGCCCGCCCGCTCCACGCCCGCCGCCCCACGCCCGCCGCTCCACGCCCGCCGCCTCACGCCCGCCGCCCCACGCCCGCCGCTCCACGCCCGCCGCTCCACGCCCGCCGCTCCACGCCCGCCGCCCCACGCCCGCCGCCTTACGCCCGCCGCTCCACGCCCGCCGCCTCACGCCCGCCGCCCCACGCCCGCCGCTCCACGCCCGCCGCCTCACGCCCGCCGCCCCCACGCCCGCCGCTCTCACGCCCGCCGCTCCACGCCCGCCGCTCCACACCCGCCGCCCCACGCCCGCCGCCCCCACGCCCGCCGCCTTACGCCCGCCGCTCCACGCCCGCCGCCCCCACGCCCGCCGCCCCACACCCGCCGCCTCACGCCCGCCGCTCCACGCCCGCCGCCCCACGCCCGCCGCCCCACACCCGTCGCCTCACGCCCGCCGCCCCACGCCCGCCGCTCCACGCCCGCCGCCCCACGCCCGCCGCTCCACGCCCGCCGCCCCACGCCCGCCGCTCCACGCCCGGGCGTAAAGTGAGCTGCCGAGGGTGGGAATGGTGGGTGGGGGGCAGGGGCAGGAGGGGGGTGGGGAAAGTAGGGGTATAGGAGGAGGATAGGTTGTGGTGGGTAGGGGAGAAGGGGGGGTAAGGGGAGTAGGGAGGATGGGGTAGGGGAAGAAGAAATGGGGGGTAGGGGTGTAGGAGGAGGATGGGTTGCGAGGGGGGGGGGGTAACTGGGAGTAGGAAGGATGGGGTAGGGGTGTAGGAGGAGGATGGGTTATGGGGGGGTAGGGGAGGCAGGAGGAGGATTGGGTAATAGGGGAATGGAAAGGGTAAAGGAAGGAACGGATGGGGTAAAGGGGGTAGGAAATAGGGGATGGACAAAGGATGTAGGATGAGGAGGGGAAGGGAAGGGGAAATAGGATGGGGAAGTGAAGGAGAGAGGGAGAGGGATGGATGCTGTTGGTACTTATGTCTGTCTGTAGATTTCTGTGCCTTCGTGTTTATTATTATTATTATTTATTATTATTATTATGTATCATTTATTATTATTTATTATTATTATGTATCATTTATTATGATTTATTATTATTCTGTGCCGTCGATTTCTTATTTTCTTATTATTATTTATCATTCTCTTCCGTGCCGTCGGTTTTTTATTTTCTTATTAATAAGGTCAACTTCTACCACCTCCTCTTATCCTCACCGCGACTTTTCTCCCTCTGCTCCCTCCGGCGGCGGCTGCGTCTGCCACCGGCGCTCGGCGGGCGCGGTGTCGGGGTTCCGAGGGCTCTCCGTCGGGCTCAGTCTGCTCAATGTTTTTTTTTTTTTTTACATGCACGTACGCTCGCACACGCAAACACACACACACACGCACGCACGCACGCACGCACGCACGCACGCACGCACGCACGCACGCACGCACACACACACACACACACACACACACACACACACACACACACACACACACACACACACACACGCGCGCGCGCGCACACACACAAATATATATGTATTTGTATATTTGATTATTTATATAAATACATACACATGTATGTATGTAAATGTGTATGTATATATATATATGCGCATGTTTGTGTTATGTCTGTTTGTCCCTGACTCCATCGCCTTCCCTCGCCCTCCCCCCACCTCCCCCACCACCCCCACCGCCCCTTCGTCTCAATAGAGCCACACAAATGAACAGAAGTACACGCACTGACGGACTTGTCTCGCCACACATCTACTTGAACTCCCCCTGGCCCTCCCCTCTCATTCCCCCCCATCCCCCTCCCCTCTCCTTCTCTCCCCCTCTACCCCCACACTCCTTCCCTCTCCTTCTCTCCCCCTCTACCACGCACTCCTTCCCTCTCCTTCTCTCCCCCTCTACCACGCACTTCCTTCCCTCTCCGATCCCCCTCTCCTCCTCTCCTCCTCTCCTCCTCTCCCCACATCCCCTCCCCCTGTCCTCTTCCCCCTCCGATCTCCTTCCCCCCCCCCCCTCTTCCCTCTCCTTCCCCTCCCTCTCTGCCCTACTACTCCCTCCCTTTTCTCCTTCCCCCTCCTCCCCCTCCTTCGCCTCGTACCCTCCCCTTCTCTTCTGCCCCCTCCTCCCCACACACCCCCTCCGCCCCCTCCCCTCCCTTTTCTCCTCCCCCCTCCGCCCCTCCTTCGCCTCCTACCCCTTCCCTCCCCCTTCTCTTCTGCCCTCTCCTCCCCACACCCCCTCCCCCCTCCTTCGCCTCGTACCCCCTTCCCTCCCCTTCTCTTCTGCCCCCTCTTCCCCACACCCCCTCCGCCCCCCCCTCCTTCCGTGTACTCCGGCGAATTTCCCTCCCACAGCTATCAGCTTTCCTTCTCCGGGGTGTTGACTGCGGTTATTTGAACAGTTGCTTTGTCTATTGATTTGTTGTTTGATTTTGGGGATTGATTTGTTGTTTGATTTTGGGGATTGATTTGTTGTTTGATTTTGGGGATTGATTTGTTGTTTGATTTTGGGGATTGATTTGTTGTTTGATTTGTTGTTTGATTTTGGGGGATTGATTTGTTGTTTGATTTGTTGTTTGATTTGTTGATTGATTTGTCTATTGATTTGTTGTTTGATTTGTTGTTTGATTTGTTGTTTGACTTTCCTATTGATTTGTTGTTTGATTTGGGGATCGGAAGTGTGGGTGCGAGGCTTCGTGGGGGGGGGGGCCGAGAAAAGAAGAGAGATAAAGAAAAAGAATTGGTAGAGGGATAGACTGACAGATAGATGGCAGTATCACACACACACACACACACACACGCGCGCACACGCACACACA
>NC_091580.1:212500-215000 GCF_042767895.1 Penaeus vannamei
CCCCCACCTCCCCACCCCACCCCCTCCCCCCACCTCACCTTCCACCTCCTGCCCCTCTCCCATACCACCCCCACCCCCACTTCCCCCAGCCCCACCTCACCTTCCACCCTCTGCCCCCTCTGCCCTCCTCTCCTCCCCCTCCCCCGCCCCACCCCTCCTTTCCCCCGCGACACGACGTCCGCTCCCGCCGCCGCGGCCGAAGCGCGACCGACACGTCCGATAATGTAAGACCATCGAGATGAGGTTTTTGGACGAGAGTGATCGGGTGGCGACACTCGATCCCCTCTCCCCCTCCTCCCTCCTCCCCTTCTCACTCCTTCTCCTCCCTCCCCTTCATCGCCCTCCTCCTCCCTCCTCTCCTCCCCTCCACTCCTTCCTCCCCTCCCTCCCCTTCATCGCCCTCCTCCTCCTCCTCCCTCCCCCTTCTTCTTCCTTCTCCTCACTCCTCATCATCATCATCATCATTCTCTGCCTTCTTCTCCTCCTCCTTCTCTGCCTTCTTCTTCTTCTCCTCTTCCTTTTCCTTCTCCTCCCCCTTCTCTTCCTTTTTCTTCTTCTCCTTCTCCTCCTCCTCCTTCTCCCCCTCCATCGCCCTCCTCCTGTCCCCCATCCTCCTCCTCTTCCCCTTTATCGCCCTCTCCCCCTCCCTTGCTTCGTACCCCACCCCTCCGGCATCGTTCATGGGATTCTGCAGGACACGATGGTAGGGAGGGGGAGAGGAGGGAGGAGGAGGAGGGGGTGTAGGAAAAGGGGGAGATGAGGGGGGGAGGAGGAGGAGGAGGGGGTGTAGGAAAGGGGGAGGTGAGGGGGGAGGAGGGGGAGAAATTAGGAAGGAAAGGGGGTGTGGCAGGAACTAAGTAAGAGGAGAGAAGAGAATGCTGGGGAGTTAAGGGAAAGGGAGGAAGGGGAGAAGAATAGGAGGTGGGAGAGGATGATGATGAGAGAGAGAGAGAGAAGACAAGGAAGAGGAGAGGGAATAAACGGAGAAGATAGGAGGAGAGAGAGAGAGGATAAATAAGAGGAGAGGGAATAAACGGAAACAGAAAAGGAGGATGAAGAGGAGGATAAAAGGGGAGGTGTGTGGGGCAGGGGGGGGGGGGGGGTAGGAGGAGAGTATTAGCTGTTGCAGGCGCTGTTCGTCCTGTCTCGGCGTCTCTTTTTTCACCTTCTTTCCCCCTCCCCACTTTTTTTTTCCTTTTTTTTGAGTGGAAAATCATGATGGTCGTTTGTTTGAGTGGGAAAGGAGGGAAGGGGAGGGAGAGGGCGAGCGAGAGACGACGAAAAACGGTTATTTTATGCGGTGTTTTTGGCGGTTCGATAGGTCATGAGGACAACCTCGAATTGTTGCTATTATTACTGTTTCTTCGATTTTATGTATATTTTTTCGCGTATTTTTTCTTTCCTTTTTTAATATCTTCGGATGTTGAGGATGAATGAGGTTGTGTGGTTCCCGCGTTCGCCGCAAGAGGTCTCTGGACGCTGATCTTTGACCGGGGTTGAGTTCCCGCCATTTTTTCCTTAGCTTTTTTAGTATTATTTTTGCGGTTTGTTATTGTTTTTCTTCGGGTAAGGTTTGGTGGTATTGGATTACTGATTATACTTTTCATATTATTTCGTTATCACCAATGGTGTGAAATGATTTAATTCGTTTTATTTTAATCATATTTTCGTGATCTCGAATTCTGCCGGCATAGCGAAACGTTAATTAGTTATGTTCAGTGCGTGTATATTTTAATGAGGATAGCTTGATTATTCAATTATCGCGCGAGAAAAATTGCCTATTATGAATATATGCATGAATATTATATATATATATATATATATATATATATATATATATATATATATATATATATATATATATGTGTGTGTGTGTGTGTGTGTGTGTGTGTGTGTGTGTGTGTGTGTGTGTGTGTGTGTGTGTGTGTGTGTGCGCGCGCATATATTTATGTGTATATGTAATATTAACGTCACTTATATAGTCTCCATTTTTATGTATCCTTAAAACCTTGTTTGTTTCCTGTCTGGTCGTTCTACGCCAGGGTTCTCCTTTCCCCTCTTCTTTTATCCCCTCGCCCTCTTCCCCATTTCCTTCCCCTTTCTCGCTCTCTTCCTCATTTCCCTCTTCCTCTTTCTCGCTCTCTTTCCCTCCCTTCTTCTCCCCGATAAAGAAGTCGGATTCGTGCGTGATTCAATATGGCGGCGCGCATGAGTGCTCTCCTTGGCTTCAAAACGTCGGCTTTTTTCTTCTCCTCTCCTCCCCCTCCCTTCTCTCTCGAAGAATGAAGACTCAGAGGAGAGGAATGACGGCGTTCCACTTCTCCTCCTCCCCTCCCCCCTTTTTTTCTTTTTTAATTATCTATTTTTAAGCGGTTCGATGCTGCGTCTCCGATTGACAAGCGGCGGCAACAAGCGCCTCTCGCTGCGGGCGCCAGAAAGGGCTCCCAAAGCCAGCCTCCGCCGCCGCCGCCGCCGGACCAGCGCCATTGTCTCGGAGGCA
>NC_091580.1:225000-227500 GCF_042767895.1 Penaeus vannamei
TATTGTTATTGTTATTGTTATTATTATTATTATTATTATTATTATTATTATTATTATTGTTATTGTTATTATTATTATTATTATTATTATTATTATTATTATTATTATTATTATTATTGTTTGCTTTAATTAATTTATTTATTTATGTTTTCGTTCGTATTGTGTGTTTATTGTTAATTGTTTTTTTCTCTTTCTCTGTCGAATTCTCCTCTGCCTACCTCCCTGCTCTCTCTGTCTCTCTGTCTCTCTCTGTCTCTCTCTGTCTGTCTCTCTCTCTCTCTCTCTCTCTCTCTCTCTTCTCTCTCTCTCTCTCTCTCTCTCTCTCTCTCTCTCTCTCTCCTCCAATCTAATAATAATTCACTGCTATTTTATATTTCTCTCCCCTTTTCCCCCTTCTTGCTCCCTCTTCCACTTCCTTTCCCTCCCCTTCCCCGCTCCCTTCTTCCCTCCCATTATCCCTCCCTATTTTTCACTCACGCTCACCCATTTCTTCGCCCCCACAAACACTTTCCGTCTCCGGTTCCCACATCCAACGCACCTGAGGGGAGAATGTTGAGGAGGGGTGGGAGGGGGGGTGATATTGGGGTGGTGGGGGGTTGGGGGATGGTGGAGGTTGGGGTGGTGGGGGGTTGGTGGAGGTTGGGGTGGTGGAGGTTGGGGTGGTTGATATTGGGGTGGTGGGGGATGGGGGTCGTGGCTAGGTCGTTGGAGTAAGGGGGTGGGGACTGGGTTGGAAGGGGAGAGGGGAGAGGGGAGAGGAGGGGTTGAGAGGGGGTTGGGGGGTCGTTGTCGTAGGGATTGTGATTTGTTTATATGTTTACTTGTTTGTTTAGTTTGTTGTGTGATTCATCGAGGTTTGTTTGTGATTTTATTATGTTATTTTTATTGGTTACAAGAGGAAGAAATTGTGTGGCTAAGACGGCGGTGTTTGTTCAGCTGCTGTTTTTGTTGTTGTTGTTTTGATGACGTTGCTCTCTGTTATTGCAGATGATGGTGAACTTCATTTGACTATATCGCTGACGTTCATGCTTTTGATTGCTGTTGTTTGGCGGTGAAGCCTCGGTCGGCGTGGGTCTTGATGATGACAGCAGCGCTAAATGTTCATTATGTTGCCGCTGCTGTTATCGCGAACATCTTGCCGTTCCTGTTGCTCTTGTCTTGTTTTTTTTTCATGTTCTTGTCGTAACTCGTGTCGTTTTAGTTGTTTATCTTGTTGTTTTCGTTATCTTTTTGTCGCTTCACTTGTTATCCTGTTGTTATCGCTATCTTGTTATTATTACTGCTGTCGTCATCATCTTCCTGTTCCTGTTGCTTTTACCGCCGTCGTTGTCTCGCAGTTATCGCCATCTCGTTATCGCCTCAGCCGTCGCTCCGAGTGTCGCTCCAGTTGTCGTTATCTTGCTGTGGGCGGCGGCCGCTGACGCGTGAGAGAGGGCGTTTGTTCAGGCTTCTCGGGGGCGGAATGACACGCCCGTGAGTGCACGCAGGCTCCGGGAGGGTGGCAGTGGGGAGGGGGTGAGGGGGCGGTGGGGAGCGGGTGAGGGAGGTGGGGCGGGGTGAGGGTGGGTGTGACGATTGGTTGGCGGTGGTTTCTGTAAGGAATAAATAGACACTTTATAACTGATAGATGAATACACGAACATGAATAAACTCAAACGAATCGCGGGTAAAAGCGATGAGTCACGACGGAGAAGCTGCAAGAACAGCGAGACGAAAAAAAAAGCGAAATGAATAACAAATAACAACACGACCACGCATAAAAAAATCAGAATGAATAAACAGTGAATAAAAACCGTGACTCACATCGAGCGCGGAAACCTGCATAGCGAGACGCGAAACAAATAACATGAATAACACAACAACGAATGCATAGCAAAACGACGACGAGTGAATTTAAGTAAACGATGAATAAAAGCGTGAAGCACCAGCGAGAACGAAGCGAATAAATAACATGTATAACGCAACAACGAATGCATGAATGACAAGCACGACCACGAATGAAGTCAAATAAGCAGTGAATAAAAGCCATGGCCCGAGGGAAGCTGCTCGCCGCCGCCGAAACGAAGCGAAATGAATAACGAAGAAATTCATCGGAGGCGCGTGACACATCGGGAAATCCCCGGGGGTCGATCTCTCTCTCCCTCGCCCTCTCTCGCTTCCTCTTGTCTCGCCTCTTTCGCTTCCTCTTGTCTCGCCTCTTTCGCTTTCCGTTTCCCCTCTTTCGTTAGCGGGGGACACTTTGCGCTCTCTCCCTCTCTCGCTTCCTCCTTTCTCGCCTCTTTCGCTTTCCGTTTCCCCTCTTTCGTTAGCGGGGGACACTTTGCGCTCTCTCCCTCCCCCTCTTTCGCTTCCTCCTTTCTCGCCTCTTTCGCTTTCCGTTTCCCCTCTTTCGTTAGCGGGGGACACTTTGCGCTCTCTCCCTCCCCCTCTCTCGCTGCCTCTTGTCTCGCCTCTTTCGCTTTCCGTTTCCCCTCTTTCGTTGGCGGGGGACACTTTGCGC
>NC_091580.1:230000-247500 GCF_042767895.1 Penaeus vannamei
TCGCCGTTTCCATCCGCTCTCCCAGCAGGATTTAATGAGCGTTTGAGCCCTCCACTCTGCCTCCTCCTCCTCCTCCGCCTCTTCTTCCTTTTCTTCATGTTCTACCTATATTTCCTCTTTATCCTCCTCCTCCTCTTCCTCTCTCTCCTTCCTTTCAGCCTCCTCCCTCCTCCCGCCTCTTCTTCCTTCATCATATCATGTCTTCATAGTTCTCACCTATATCCTCCTCCTCCATCCTCCCTCCTCCCCCTCCTCCTCCTAGTTCTCCCCGTCTCCCTTCCTCCTCCTCCTCATCCATCATCATCATCATCATCATCATCATTACAATATCATCCTCCTCCCTGATCTCCACCCCCTCCTACTATTCATCCTCCTTCTGGTCCTCCCCGTCTCCCTTCCTCCTCCTCCTCCTCCTCCTCCACCTCCTCCTCCGAGATAAGATGCTAACGAGGAAGAGATAAGGATCGCTCCATTACCCGGCAGGCGCGAGCGAGAGGACGGGGGGTGGGGGGGGAGGGAAGGGCTGGATAAAGGAGGAAAGGAGGAAGAGGAGGAGGAGAGGGGGGAAGAGGAGGGGAGTGAGGGATAGGGGGATAGGGAGGAGGGAGGGAGAGGGCAGACAGGAGTCGAGAAGGTCTCCCGTCGGAAGGAAAGGTCACCGTGCTTGCGAGGAAGGCTTTAAGGTCAAGCAGGCGGCTCGGTGGGGGGGGGAGGGGGGGCTGGCGACGGCGATGCCCTTTCGACTGCAGGTTAGGGGGAGGGGGGAGGGGGGGAGGCTGGTTTGTTGGTGGGATGATTGGCATTTGATTGATATCATGATTATCATTAATAGTATTGTTATTATTATTGTCATCCTCGTCATCATTATTATTGTCATTATTATTATTATTATTATTATTATTATTATTATTATAGCTATTGTTGTTATTATTATTACTGTTGTTGTTGTTATCGTTATTATTGTTATTATCATTATCATTTCATTATTATTGTTGTTGTTGCTATTATTATTAATGTCATTATCATACCATTAGTATATCATCATTATAATATAATTATCAGCACCATTATTATTGCCATTACCATTATTATTATTACTTTCATGGATATTATCCTTACCATCATCATTATTTTTACTAGCATTGTGTATTCTCTTCATCAGTATCACATTTACTATAATCATCTTCTGCCTCGTTCACTTTATTCAAAATAACTTAATTTGTCTTTCTTTCCCTCGTCTCTTTATTGTTTTATCTCAGTTTATCGACTCTCCATTGTTCACATTTTCGTTATCGCAGAGTCATTTTGCGTCGCGTAAGTCCGTGGATTTATTATCACTTGCCTTAATTCCCTTCTTCTCTTTTTGCAGGTGCGTTCGTGGCCGTGATGTCGCCTTGGTTTGGTGAGGTGTTCTGGGGGATTTCGCTCCTCGTTTGGCTCTCTCTTTGCTTTTGTTTGCTTCTTGCTGTGTGTGCGTGGCTTTGGGCTTCTTTGCCTTCTCTCTCTCATATCTTCTATTTTCTTCTTTCTTCTTCTTCTCCTACTTTCTTCTTTCTTCTCTCTCTCTCTCTCTCTTCTCTCTTCTCTCTTCTTCTTCTTCTTCTCTCTTCTTTTCTTTCCTGTCTTCTTCTTTCTTCTTCTTCTCTCTTCTTCTTCTCTTCTTCTTCTTCTCTCTCTCTCTCTCCTCTCTCTCTCTCTCTCTCTCTCTCTCTCTCTCTCTTTCTTTCTCTTCTCTCTCTCTTCTCTCTTCTCTCTCTCTTTTTCTCTCTCTCTACTCACACTGTCCTTGCGTGTTTAACTTGTGTCCATTATATACACATACATTCACGAATCATGTTTTGAAGATGCGCACACACACACATACACACACACACACACACACACACACACAGACACACCCACACACACACACACACACACACACACACACACACACACACACACACGTGCGCGCACACACACATACACACACACACAAACTCACAAAACTCACTCACTCTCACTAACTTTCCTCTCCTCCCCTCCCTCCCTCACTCCTTCCCTCACTCACCCTACATACACACACTACACACATACATACTGCCCATAAACTCTGCTCACTCTCCTCCAACTTTCCTGCTCTCCCTCTGTCTCTCTCCACCCCCACACACACACACTCACGCGTTCTCCAAAACCAAGTTTAATCCTTTTCACGAGAAATGCTTTAATAAGCGACCGCCGGCGAGAGAGCTGTCAACAGGCTGTCATCGGCCCCATCCCTTTGAGCGTGAGAGAGTGACAGTTCGATGCCCGTGTCACCCTGTCATGTCATATACGTCATGCTGTTACGGCTGTCGAAGGGGGAGGGGTTGGGGAGGTGGAGAAGGGGTGTTGGTGGGTGAGTGGGGTTGGGGGAAGGGAGAAGGGAAGGGGTGTCGATGGGGGCGAGGAGGGAAGGGGAGGGGGAGGAGGGGAGGGGTGTCGATCATGATGAGGGAAGGGGAGGGGGAGGTGGGGAAGGGGTGTTGATGATGAGGGAGGGGAAGGGGGAGGGGGAGGTGGTAGGAAGGGGTGTTGATGATGAGGAGTGGGATAAGGAGGGGAGGTGGGGAAGGGGTGTTGAGGATGAGGGAGGGAAGGGGAGGGGGAGGTGGGAAGGGCGGTTGATTGATGAGTGAGGTAAAAGGGAGAGACAAGGAAAGAAAGATGAGAGGGGATGAGGCATAAAGGGGAAGAGGTGAGGGAGAAGAGGGGGTGGAGTTGGTAGGCGAAGGGGGTGATTGTGATTGACAAGAGGAGAGGGAAGAGGGAGAAGAGTGGGGTGAGTGTGTGCCATGGGGTGGGGTTGGGGGAAGTCAGGTAACGGTTAGGGGAAGGAGGTTAATGTCATTACGAGGGGAAATTAGGGTTGGGGTAGATGCGGGGGGGGGTCAGGAATATATTTCGAGGGAGGGATTAGGGATGGGGGTGGGGGTGGGTTTGGGAGAGAGGGGAGAGAAGGCCAGATTTGTGTATCAGGGGGTATGTAGCAGGTGAAGCTAATGGTAGGGAAGGAGGTGGGGGTAGCCGTTGTGGGGGAGGGCCATTTTTTAGGGAGGAATCAGTACATGTGTCAAAGGGTGTTTGGGGGTGTGTGGGTGTGGGGTGGGGGGGGTGAAGGCAGGTTAGGGTCAAGGTTGTGGTCGTTTCAGCTAAGAGAGAGGATAATTGGCCGGGAGGTGTCACGTGCTGTGACCTTTGACCTGGATAAGCGGTGGAAGGGGGAGAGAAGGGAGGGGAAAGATGGATCGAAAGAAGAATGTGATGAGGAAAAGAGGATCGCAGGAAAATAGAGGAAGAATAAGAGATAGAGGAAGGGAGAGGGAGGGAGGGAAGGGGTAAGGAGAAAAATGTATTGAGAGAACAAGAGAGAGAGAGATAGAGAGACTGAAAGAGAGAGAGAGAGAGAGAGAGAGAGAGAGAGAGAGAGAGAGAGAGAGAGAGAGAGAGAGAGAGAGAGAGAGAGAGAGAGATTGAGAAAGAGAGAGAGAGAGAGAGAGAGAGAGAGAGAGAGAGAGAGAGAGAGAGAGAGAGAGAGAGAGAGAGAGAGAGAGAGAGAGAGAGAGATTGAAAGAAAGAAAGAGAGATTGAAAGAAAGAGAGAGAGATTGAAAGAAAGAGAGAGAGAGATTAAGAAAAGTAACAACAGAGAGTTTACTTGTGATACACAAAGGCTTAAATGAAGCGCATTAACAAGCAGGAAAAAAGTGAAGACCAAAAAAAAAAAAGAACAGAATAAAGACGACAGATAAATAGAACCTTCGAAAGGGGAAGGCGAAGAGAGAGAGAGAGAGAGAGAGAGAGAGAGAGAGATAGAGATTAAGAAAAAGGGAGTGAGGAAGAGAGCGATAGATGGAGGGAAGAGAGAGAAGAAGGAAGAGGTGAGAATACATTAGAGGAAGGAGGAAAGAGAGGGAGCGGATTGATAGGATGAGAGAAGATACGGAAGGGAGGGAAAGGTTGAGGGGAAGGAAGGAACGATGGGTAGATGGAGGAGAAGAAAGGGAGGACGGGGAGAGGGGAAGAGAAGATAGAGAGACGGGAGGGAAAGAGAGTAGGTGAGAGATGGAGAGAGGGAAGGCAAGAGAGAAGCAGGAAAACCAGAGCAGGGGTGAGGAGAGAGAGAGAGAGAAAATGAGAAGGGAAGCCGAAGGGGACGGAGGGAGAGGAAGAAAATTAGAGCAAGATGAGGAAGAGGGAAGAGAAAATAGGGAGGGAGGGAGGTAAGTGGCAGGAGGGGAGGGAAGGCGGGAGGGAGGAGGAAGAGAAAATAGGGAGGGGAAGGAGGAAGGGAAGAGAAAGAGTGGGAGGGAGGAAGGAGGAAGGGAAGAGAAGAGGGGAGGGAGGGAAGAGAAGAGGGTAGGGAGGGAAGGGGGAGGAAGGAAGAGAAGAGGTGAGGGAGGGAAGGAGGAAGGGAAGAGAAGATGGAGGGAGGGAAGAGAAGAGGGGAGGGAGGGAGAGAAAATAGGAGGGAAGGAAGAAGGGAAGTACAGGGAGGGAGGGGAGGAAGTGGCTGGGAAGAGAAGAGGGAGGGGAGGGAAGGAGGAAGGGCAGAGAAGATGGGGAGGGAGTGGAAGAGAAGAGGGAGGGAGGGAGAGAAAATAGGGGAGGGAAGGAGGAAGGGAAGAGAAGAGGGGAGGGAGGGAAGGAGGGAGGGAAGAGAAAAGGGGGAGGGAGGGAAGGAGGAAGGGAAGAGAAGATGGGAGGGAGGGAAGAGAAGAGGGAGGGAGGGAGAGAAAAATAGGAGGGAAGGAGGAAGGGAAGGGAAGAGAGGAGGCAGGGTAGGAGGAAGGAAAGAGTAGAGGGGAGGGAGGAAGAGAAGATAGAGGGAGGGAGAGAGACAAGAGGAGGGAGGGTAAGGAGGAAGGGAAGAGAAGAGGGGAGGGAGGGAAGGAGGAAGGAAAAGAGAAGAGGGGAGGAAGGGAAAGGAGAAGAGGGAGGGAGGGAAGAGAAGAGGGGAGGGAGGGAAGGAGGAAGGCGAAGAGAAGGAGGAGGGAAGGGAAGAGGAAGAAGAGAAAGAAGGGGAGGGAGGAAGAAGAGGAGGAGGAAGGGAGGGGCAGTGAGAAGGAGGAAGGAAGGAAGAGGAGGGAGGAAGGAGGAAGGGGAAGAGAAGAGGGGAGGGAGGGAAGGAGGAAGGGAAAGAAGAGGGGGAGGGAGGGAAGAGAAGAGGGGAGGAAGGGAAGAGAAGAGGGGAGGGAGGGAAGAGAAGAGGGGAGGGAGGGAAGGAGGGGCAGTGAGGGAGCGTGGAAGCGGATGGAGGGTACAGTCTTGATGTCCTTAAGATACGCCCGTCTTTCAATGGGCGCCGCAGCGGTCGTGCTTGGGTGTGCTCCAGCCGTACTTTTTTACTTGTTTTTTGCGTTTTTTATTTGTTGTGTTTGAGTTTTTTTTTGTTTTTTTGCGATTTTTTGTGCTTTTATTTTTTGTGTTGTGTTTTTGTCGTGTTTATTTGCTTGGTTGCGTCGATTTTAATACGTCGTTGGGGGTGTTTTCTACTCCTTGTTGTCTTTTTCATTTTTTTATATTTTGTGTGTTGTTATTTGTTTTGTCCTTTTGCTCTCTGTGTGTTTCATTGCCTTACGATCGCTATTCCTAGTTTTTACATTATTATCATCATCATCAATTTATACATATTTTTTTGAGGAAGTCTATTTCTATTTTGTTCTGTTTATGCGCGTTTTCATCTCGGTGTTGTCGCCACTTCATTTCTCTTTCGTCTTTCGTCCCATTTCCTTCAGTCCTCATTTCCTCCTCTGTCTATTCATATTTATATTCTCCTTTTTCTTTTCCTTCCCATTTTCTTTCGCCTCTTCCTCCTCCTTCTTTTCGTTCTCCTTCTCGGGCTTCTTCTTTCTCTACTTCATCCACCTCTTTCTCCTCCTCCTCCTCTTCCCTTCCTCGTCCTCCTCCTCCTCCTCTCCATCCTTCTCTTCCTCGTCCTCCTCCTCCTCTCCATCCTTCTCGTCCTCCTCCTCCTCCTCCTTCCCTCCTCCTCCCTCCCTATTTCTCCACTTTTCACACCTCCTCCTCCTCCTCTCCATCTTTCTCCCACCCTCTTATCCCCCTCCCATCCCCCATCCTCCTCCTCCTCCCTCCTCCACCATCACCCTCCTTCCCTCCTCCTTCCTCCCTTCCTTCCCTCATCTCCCCTCCCTCCTCCTCCACCATCATTCCTCCTCCTCCTCCCCGTCTTCCTTCTCCTCCTCCTCCTTCCTTCCTTCCTTCCTTCCCTCCTCCCCCATTCCTCCTCACTCCACCACTCACCCTTCCTTCCTCCTCCTCCTCCTCCACCATCACCCTCCTCCTCCTCCTCCACCATCACCCTCCTCCCCCTCCTCCTCCTCCTCCTCCTCCTCCTCTTATCCCCTGTGCTATCAAGACTTACAAGTTCTTTAAACTGCCGAAGGTCATAGAATTAAGATAACAGGGTTGAAGGAGGGACAGAGAGGGAAGAATATCGGTAGGAGGGAAGAGGAGGAGGAGGAGGGGAAGGAGATGGAGAGGAGGATGAGAAGGGGGAGGGGATGAGGATGATAATAATAATGATGATGATGATGATGATGAGGAGGAGGAGGAGGAGGAGGAGGAGGAGAAGGAGGAAGAGGAGGAGGAGAGGAGAGAGGAGGAGGAGGAGATAGGAGGAAGAGGAAGAGGAGAGGAGAGGAATGGAGAGGAGGAGAGGGAAGGGATGATGATGATGATAATGATGATAAGAATGGTGATGGTGATGATTATGATGATGATGATGAGGAGGAGGAGGTCGAGGAGAAGAGAGGAGAGGAGTTGAGGAGAAGGAAAGGAAGAAAAGGGGACAGAGGAGGAGGAGAAGAGAAAAATCTATGGGGCCAACATGTGAGCGAGCAAAGAAATAAAGAAAATAAAAAAAGAGTAAGCAAGAACCGTCAAATGAAAGACTCGGAAGAAAAAAGTTAAAAAGGGAAAATCACGAAGAAACGAATGAAAATGGAGAGAGAAGAGGATAGAGGAGATTACAAACGCGAGAACGAACGTAGAAGGGGAGAAGAGATTAAGAAAACGGGACGTGGAAACACCGTAAAATATTCAAATGCAAGTCACTTTTAAAGAGGAAGTTGGTGATAGTGATGATGCTGGGATGGTGGGGGGGGGGGGAAGGGCGTGAGGGTGTGTGTGTATGTGCGAGAGAAAGATATATATATATATATATATATATATATATATATATATATATGTATGTATGTATGTATGTGTGTGTGTGTGTGTGTGTGTGTGTGTGTGTGTGTGTGTGTATGTATGTATGTATGTATGTATGTATGTATGTATGTACGTACATAGGCAACGGAAAGGAGGGGAAAAGAGATATGTTGAGGGAAGATGGGGGTGGAAAGAGAGAGAGAGAGAGAGAGAGGAAGGAGAGAGAGGAGGAGAGGAGAGAGAGAGAGAGAGAGAGAGAGAGAGAGAGAGAGAGAGAGAGAGAGAGAGAGAGAGAGGAGAGGGGAGAGGGAGAGAGGAGAGGGGAGAGGGAGAGAGAGAGAGAGAGAGAGAGAGAGAGAGAGAGAGAGAGAGGAGAGGGGAGAGGGAGAGAGGGAGAGGGAGAGAGGGGGGGTTAAGGACAGCGGGCAGGCGAGGCGGTCGTTCACCCCCCACACCCTCTCCCCCGCCCCCCTGCCTACCATCCCGGCCGCATGGTAACCTGACTGTATACAGCACACGGCCTCCACGACACACGATACTTCACATACGTACATAGCCTTGTGCTCCCTCCCTCCCTCCTTACTTCCTTCTTTCCCTCCCTCCCTCCCTGCTTCTCTCACACCCTCTCCCTTCCCTTTTCTCCCTCCCCTTCGCCTGTCGAATTGAAAGCACTGAAAAATTATTAATAAAAGAGTGTTACGTGGAATGCTCAGTAAGAGAGAGAGAGAGAGAGAGAGAGAGAGAGAGAGAGAGAGAGAGAGAGAGAGAGAGAGAGAGAGAGAGAGAGAGAGAGAGAGAGAGAGAGAGAGAGAGAGAGAGAGACAGGTGGGGGGGATGAAGAGGTAAGAAGGAAGAAAGGGAATAACAGGGTGAGGAGATGAGGGACAAGGGGGAGGAGACAAGGAATGAGGGGAGAGGGGCCAGGGGGGGGAGGGTGCCCCAGGCCAAGCGAGGCAGGACAGTCTTGACCTCCAGGAGGCGAGTCTTCGGTTATTTCAGGACAGGTCGGCTCGTCGCTTCGGCACAGACAAACACAAATGATCAGAAATAGATAGGTACGCATTCACGCAGGTATATGTTTTATGTGTATCTGTTTCTTTTTCTCTATATATTTACCCACACGCAGACATACACGCACACGTGCAATACACACCTACATAAACATACCTACACATACACACACACACACACACCAGGAAGCCCAAACAAACAAACGCACAGACACATATGGCGCTGCACATTTTTTTTTCTTTTTCTTTTTTTTTCGTTCGTCCCCATTGTGTTTCTAATGCAATCGAGTTTGTCATTTTGCGGTGAAATATTGTGAGGTGAGTTCATGAGTTGTGATAATGAGGAACCCGCCCCGTGGTGATTATTTATTCATGAGGACGGCCGTGTGTATCGTGATTACAATAATAACACGGGTAATGATGGGGCTGTTGTTTGCATAGATGGCGCTCTGAGTGATGGGGGATTTCGGGCGCTTTCCGTTGCTGTTGTGATTGTTGTTGTTGTTGTGGTTGCTGGGCGAGTTTTGGCATCATTGTTGTGGGATGGTCTTTGCGCTTATCCGTGAGTAAAATCAGTGTTGTCCTTGTGGTCACTACTATCTCCATCACCGTAATCTAAATGGGCATCGTCACCATAGCCACCGGCACAATCATCACCATCACAATCGCTATCACCGTCAACATCGTCGGCGTCGTCATCATCATCATCATCATCATCATCATCATCATCACCATCATCATCACAATCATCATCATCATCACCATCACTATCATCATCATCATCATCATCATCATCATCATCATCATCATCATCATCACAACCGCCATCATCATCACAATCATCATCATCATCACCACCATCATCATCATCATCATCATCATCATCATCATCTCCATCATCACAATCATCATCATCACAATCATCATCATCATCATCATCACCACCATCATCATCACCACCATCATCATCATCACCACCATCACAATCATCATCACCATCACAATCATCACCATCACCATACTCATCACCCAAAGATAATGAAGCCATCCCAGTGCACCGGAAAGAGAGGGAGCACATTATGCGACGGCCGCAGATTTGGGCCAAAGCGATTCCGCTGCACCATCGCGGGGACGCCGGACGCTCTCGCATTCCGTGTGATTTCCTGGGCAAGAGATGGACCTCGTTCGGATA
This sequence comes from Penaeus vannamei, assembly GCF_042767895.1. NCBI lineage: Eukaryota > Metazoa > Arthropoda > Malacostraca > Decapoda > Penaeidae > Penaeus > Penaeus vannamei. The sequence continues at coordinate 239,393 of NC_091580.1, forward strand.
GATAGATTAGATAGATGGATGGATGGATAGATAAAAAGGGATAGACAAGACAGACTTGTACCTGTCTGTTTTGTCTAACTCTTTTTACTCTTATTTCCTGGGCCAGAGATGGACCTCGCTCGGATAGATAGATTAGATAGATAGATGGACGGATGGATAGGTAAAAAGAGTTAGACAAGACAGACTTGTACCTGTCTGTCTTGTCTAACTCTTTTTACTCTTATTTCCTGGGCAAGAGATGGACCTCGTTCGGATAGATAGATTAGATAGATGGATGGATGGATGGATAGATAAAAAGAGTTAGACAAGACAGACTTGTACCTGTCTGTCTTGTCTAACTCTTTTTACTCTTATTTCCTGGGCAAGAGATGGACCTCGTTCGGATAGATAGATTAGATAGATGGATAGATGGATAGGTAAAAAGAGTTAGACAAGACAGACAGATGGATAGATGAAGAGAGATAGACAAGACAGACAGGGACAAGTATACTTATGCGTGTCTCAGTGTGTTTTTATGTATATTTTTGCGTTTGTTTTTGTGCCTGGGTGTGCGTGTAGCAGCATGTGCGAGCGCGTGCGTGTGCGTAGGAGGGACGAGGCCCGGCGGGTTTGTGTGTACGTGCGTGGGAGGCGGACAATGAACATGGGCGCATCCGCTAATACCAAGACAAACACATTATGTCGATCCTCTCCATGACTTATTTGAGAACCCCGAGTGCGCCGACACGACGCGAGAAAGAGGCTACAAGAACAGCGAGGCCTCGGGAACGACTTTGCACCGCACGTCACGACCCGGCGAGGAATAATGCTAATAATAGAGCCGAGTAAGACCCCCTCTCCCCCCTTCCCCCCTCCCCACGTCAACGACCACACGACCGAGACGGCGAAGTCGTATTTCAGAACCACTTGCGTGCGATGGTCGGCTCATTAGGGCTCTTATCCCGGGCCGATGGAGTGCCCTGGAGATGCCATGCCAGGTGCCCGTCTGTGGGTGCCTCTTGTCTCTTGTCTCTTGTCTCTTGTCGCTTTGCTCGCTTTCCTCTCGTTCTTCGCCTCTCGCTCTTACGCTCGGGAGGGGAGGTTGGGCCAAGGGGTTATTGGGGTGTCTTTTGGGGGGGTTTGTTTGTTTGATGTTTGTTTTATCGGGGGTTTCTATTGGTCCTTTTCTCTCTTCTCTCTCTTCTCTCTCTCTCTCTCTCCTCTCTCTCTCTCTCTCTCTCTCTCTCTACTCCTCTTCTTCTCTCTTCTCCTCCCTCCCTCCTCTCTCCTCCTCCCTCTTTAGCTTAAGCTCTTTTTTCTTTCTCTTGTCTCCTAGACCTTTGATGATCCTCTCCATCTGTTTGCATTTGTTATTTTAACACATTTTTTGCTTCCCGGCTCATTTTTCTTTGCTTATCGCATACATCCTCCCTCCATGCACACACACACGCACGCACACACGCACACACACACACACACACACACACACACACACACACACACACACACACACACACACACACACACACACACACACACACACACACACACACACACACATACACGCACGCACACGGTCCTGACTCCCAAAGCCTTAGACAGACAGGGCGCTAAATGGATTCATTGTTAGCAGCGAGTTGAGTAGGAAAGGAAGGGTTAGTGTAATGGAGGGAAAGAGTGGGCGACGAGAAAGGGGAAATGAGGTAAAGGAAGAGGGTAGAGAGAGGGAAGAAGAAGGGGGAGGGAAAGAGGAAGAAGGGGGATGGAGAGAGGAGGGATAGGGAGAGAGAGGAGATGTGGAGGGGATAGGGAAGGAGAGAGAGGGATAGCGAGAGAGAGAGGGATAGGGATAGGGAGATAGAGAGTAGGAGAAGGAGAGGGATAGGGAGAGAGAGAGGGATAGGGAGAGGGAAAGGGAAAGAGAGAGAAAGAATCAGATAATACCAAACAAAAACAACATAAGAGAAAACGAATAGATAGCAGCCGTCTCAAAACAAGCCACACACTCAAAGAAGCAAAACCGCAGGAACCAGGTCACGCGAGTACCCCAGGAATGCGAGGTCACCCAAGGCTCTCGCGGGCGGGGCTCCGTGACCTTCCCGCGGACGCCTCGAGGCAACATGGGGGACTCAATCGCCTAAGAAGGACTCAACAAGGACTCGAGAAGGACTAGGGGACTCAAGAGCTCGAGAGGGACTCAAGGAGGACTCGGGAAGGACCCAACAAGGACTATACAAGGATTCAAGGAGGACTTGGGGGCGGACTCAACGAGTACTCGAGAGGGACTAAGGGACTCGGAAACAACAAGAACTCGAGAGGGACTCAAGGAGGACTCGGGGCGGACTCAACAAGTACTCGAGAGGGACTAAGGAACTCGGGGACTCAAGGAGGACTCGGGGCGGACTCGTTAGGACTCGAGAAATACTCGGGGACTACAGAAGGACTCAAGGAGGACGCGGAACGGACTCCGAAAAGACTCCCGCAGGCCTCGAGAAGGAAACGGGCGCAGAGAGGACCTGGGCGTGGGAAGAGGTGGCTCATGTCGGGCGCGAGGGCGAGTGACGGGAATGCGGTGCTGCTGCTGCTGTTCAAATGGGAGTTTTATTATTATTGTCATTGTTATTGTTGTTACTGTTATTTTTTTATTGTTGTTTTTATTGTTATTTTTATTTTATGATTGTTATTATCATTACTATTATTATTGTTATTGTTGTTATTATTATTATTATTATTATTATTATTATTATTATTATTATTATTATTATTATTATTATTATTATTATTATTATTATTATCCCCATCATTCCTGCTACCACTACTATTATTATTATTAATATTGTTATTACTCTTATTACTACCAGTACCATTATTACTATTGTTATCATTATCATTATTACCATTATTTCTATTGTAATCATTATCATTATTACCATTATTACTATTGTTATCATTATCATTATTACCATTATTATTATTATTATTGTTATTATTGATATTATTATTATAGTTATTATTGATGTTATTATGAGCATTATTACAATGATTTTCGTCATCATCACCGCTTCAGTGTTTCCCAATATCGCCATAATCGCAATATTATTCTCATCATTATCCCTGACAGTAATTTGCCTGTCTATTTGTTCGTAAGTAGATCTAAATAAAGAAAATAACCTTGAATAGTATTGCACTTTGCATAATCACTCTGTCTTTTCGAGAAAAAAATTACGAGTTATTAGTGAAACAAGTGGCCCTTTAAAGAAAGTGTCCGAGTTATGATGAAATTGGCAGCATTAGCATCACGAATCGTTGGGAAACATTCGGAAATGGGGATAATGAGCGGTCGTTTATGATTGTTTTGCGTTTGTGCATTTTGTTTAAGGAGCAGTAAAGTGGATGAAATGTCAGATAAGAAGCTGAAGTTTGTGAGACATGTCGGCTGGGGCTTTTTCTATGACTATTATTGCTATTAATGTCATTATTATTACTGTTGTTGTTGTTATTACTATTATTATCATCATCGTCGTCATTATTACCATCATGATCATTATTATCATTACTACAACTACTTCTGTTATTATTAGTTGCCATAATTATTTACTTTTACTGTTACTATTACTATTTATATCATCATCGTCAACTCTTTTTTACCAACTTGTGGAATGTTATTTTCATATTGTTACCACGACTGCCAGTAATAATGATGATGATAGTAATAATGATAATAACGATAATGATAATAATTATAACAATGGTATTAATCTTGAATACTGTTACTGTGAGGATTATTGTCATCATTATTGTTATTAATGTAGTTTTTAATACTGACATTGTTATTTTCGCGGAAACAATGCCTTGTTAGCCAAAAGTTCGCGGAGGAAATGTTTTTGCAGAGACGACCTAATCCGTCATTTATTTTAGCGATTGGCGGGTCCATAATCACTCCTTTTTCATGGATTTCCAAACGCATCATCAAAATTGATTGCAAAACCGATTTGGCTGCTTTTGTTATGGCGAAAATATTTCAGGACTGCGAATTAATGTTTACGTTTTTTTTATTTTAGTGTTTATTGTTTATTTACTTGTTTGTGTGTTTTAAGGGGGGTGGGGGTGAATACGTGTGTGTTTGTGTGTATGTATGTGGGTGGGTGGGTATGTGTATGTATGTGTGTGTATGTACACATGCATGTATGTATGTATGGGTATATGAGTGAGGGTCGATGGTTGTGGACAGACGTAGGCTTGTGAGTGTAAGAGTAAGTATATACGTGTATCTGCTACTGCATCTGTGCACGAGTGTTTGGGTACGCTGTAACTTTTTTATGTGTTCGTCCATGTGTCTGCAATTGCGCATAAAAATTCCATGCACTACTAATTGAATTATGTATATCTTTGCAATGATCCCATGTGTGCCAGTCCCGATACGTGCGGTTGTTCATTTTCTTCTCTTTGCGGTTATTTTGTGTTTGGTTTTGTTCTGCCTTCTGCGTTATTCGTGTTTGTTCTTATTCCTCGTTTTTGTGTGTGTGTTTGCAGTTATTTGATGTTTTTTGTTATTTTTTGTGTGATTGTGTGTGCCGGGTTTTTTTTTTATCTCTCTGATTATATTTCTTTTTGATTGATGGTATTTGGCTTCGATGTTTTGTTTATCGTTTGTCTTACTTCCTCTCCCGTCTCGCTTTTGTATCCTTTTTGGTGTCTTGCTTCCCACGTTTTTCTCTCCTGCATTTCCTCCTCTCCATCCCTTCTTGCATCCTATATCCTCCCTGTTTCCTCTCCCTTTTACATCTCCGCTTCCTCTTTTACTTCCGGAAATCCTTCCTCCCTCCTTGCCGTCCACCTCTTTCCCTTCTCCCCTCCTTTACCCCACCTCCCATCTTCCCCTACCTCCTTCTCATCCTTTATTTTCCGTTTCATCCCTTCCTCCTACCCTCGTCTCCCCCTCCCATTTCCTTCCTTCTTTCCTTCCTTCCCTTCTCCCTGCTTCCCTTCTGCCTCCCTGTCCCCTTCCCCCACCTCCACCCCGTCTCCCTTCCTCCCCCACCTCCTCCCCTCTGTCTCCCCCTCCTCACCCCACCTCATCCTTATCTCCTCCACCCCCCCCCCTCCTCGCGGGCATCCTCAAGGGGCCAGTGCCGAGGATCATGGCATTCCTTTGTCATTTAGAGGATATTAAGACGTTCCGGTGCCATTTCTCCCCGTTAGTCGCCCTAATTGGGGACGATAGCCCTTATCTCTCCCGGCAGAGCGAGGCCGTTTCGGGCCCTTTGCGGGGTCGTGCTTGGCTTGGTTTGTTTGTCTGTTTTTGTCTGTGTTTCTGTTCTTGTTTGTCTGTCTCTCTCTGTTTGTCTCTTTCTCCTTCCTTCTCTCTCTCTCTCTCTCTCTCTCTCGCTCTCTCTCTCTCTCTCTCTCTCTCTCTCTCTCTCTCTCTCTCTCTCTCTCTCTCTCTCTCTCGTCATCTCCCTTCATCTCTCTCTCCTTTCGCTCTCTCTCGTCGCACCTTCATCTCCCTCTCCTTCCTTCCCTCTCTCTCTCGCTCCCTTCCGTCCTTCCTCCTTCCCCTCTCCCCTCCCTCCTCTCGTTCTCCTTCTCCTCTCTCTCCCCCGCCCGCCCTCAGCCCCTCCTTCCTCGTGTGTGTCTCTATTCGTGTTTATTTATGTTTGGCTTCGTGTGCGCAAGGAACACGCTCAGAAGATAAATAGATGGATTGATGGAGACGCGCCCTATAAATACACAAGTACTATTGGCTCGCCTGCCCATCTATCACCGTCTGTCCACTCTCTCTATCGTGTTCTTCGACGTGATAATTAAGTGCGCGAACCTTGGTGTGAGATGTCACCTGTCACCCGTCACCTGTCACCTGTCGGGATGCCGGAAGACTATTTTTAACAGGGAAATTATTTGTGTGAAGCGCCTTTGGCAAGCGTGGCTATTGCCATACGGCGCTCCTTGTTTTTGCTGGATTGTTTTTATTTTTGTTATTTTTATTTGTTTATTTTTGCAGTCGGGTTGATGTATTTTGAATTTCCGCTCCCCGTTTTTGTTTATTTTTTTATTTTTATTTTTATTTTTTTCTAATGTCTTTTTTATGTCTTGTCTCTCTTCTTATTCCCTTTCTTCCTTCTCTCTCCTTCCTCCCCCTTTCCTCTTTCCTCTCATGCAATCCTTTTTCTCCTTCCCTCATTTTTCTCTCCCTTTTCTTCTCGCCCCCTTCCTCTTCCCTCATTCTCTTTCTTCCCCTTCCCTCTAACCCTCCCTTCCTCTTTTCTTTCCCCTTTCTCCTTTCCCTGCCCTTCCCCCTCACACCAGCCCCACCTCTCCCCCTCTCCCCTCCACAAATTTTCACCCCCCACCCTCTTCCTTCCCCCACCCACAAAATCACCCCCAAACCCCTCCCCTTTCCTCCCCCTCCCCCATCCACCCATAACCCCCACTCCCTCCCCTTCTCTCCCCTTCCCCCACCCCCACTCCTCCCTCCCCCACCCTCAAAAACCACCACCTCCACCCCAAAAAAAACCCCGCTAACCGCCGAATTGCCTCCGACAACCGCACCCAACTACCCAACCGCCCGCAAACCGCATCCTTAACAAGCCATTTACCGAGAGAGACGTCGTTCGCTGACCGCAAATGAGCCACCACTCGCTCGATCGTTTGATTTTTAGGGTTTTATTTATTAACTTTTTTTTTTTTTTTTTGGGGGGGTGGTGGTAATGATGACCTCTTTCGTTCGTGTTGTGGTAATTACTTTATTTACTACGGCTCTTGGTTATTTTTTTTGCCTGATCTCTTCCCCTTTTGATGGTTCCTTTTTTTTTTTTTATCTTTATCTTTCCTCTCTCTCTGTTCCTCTTCGTCTTCGTCCTCTCTGATTTTCTTCTTGTCTCGTTCTGCTATTCATTCCTGTCAACTGGCTCCAGCTCTTATCTTCATCTTATTCCTTCCATTTCTCTTGTTTATCTTTTTTTCCTTTATTTATATTTTTCTTCGTCTCGTTGTTCTTTCTTTATTTCTCTCTTCTCATTCCCCGTCCTTTTATTGCCATTCTTTATTTTTTTCTCCTAATACTTCTTCGCCTTCTTCGTCTTCTTACTCTTCTCGTCGTGTTTGCCCTTTTCCTTTCGCCTGTATTTTCCAAGCGTAGTGAGACAACGGATTTTTTTTAGGGGCAAGGGGGGGGGGTAGTGGGTCATATCAGGTTTATGTTGGATGTTTGCGAGTAGCTTAGAATGTTTAATATTCATGGATTCCTCCAATTTTCTCCCCGGCGTAAGTTATTTATCGTTTTTTTTCTTTCTTTTCATTTCTTCTCTTATTTTCCCTCTTTTTAGCCTTCTCTCTTCCTTTCAAAATGGTGTCCTCCCAGCTTAACTCTCTCTCTCTCCTTTTTCCTCCGACCTTTTCCACTTTCTTATCCCATCCTTGCTTTATCCTTATTCTTCTCCCTTATTCCTGTTCCATTCCCTCCCCTCTTTCTCTCCCTCTATCCCTCTTCTCTCCATTCATCCTCCGATCCTACTATCCCCCCCTTTTCTCCCACACCCTCCCCATCTCTCTCTCCCTCTCCCTCTCCCCCCTCCGACAAAATACCCCACCCTCTCTCCCTCCCTCCACCTTCACCTTCTCCCTCTCCCTCTCCCTCTCCCTCTCCCTCCTCCCTCCTCCCCCCTCCCTCTCCTCCCTCCCCTCCCCTTCACCTTCTCCCTCTCCCTCTCCCTCTCCCTCTCCCCCTCCCCTTCCCCTTCTCCCCCCTCCCCCCACTTATCGGTCAAGAAGGCTGGATAAGAATTTATTGGATTGCATTCCTGGCTAATTCGACTCGGGGAATTTATAAGACCGGGTGTTCACCACAAAAAAAATCTCCATTATGTGTGTGTGTTAGTGTGTTTGTTGTTGTTTTGTTGTGTGTGTGTGTGTATGTGTGTGTGTGTGTGTGTGTGTGTGTGTGTGTGTGTGTGTGTGTGTGTGTGTGTGTGTGCATTTGTTTGTTTGTGTGTGTTTGAGAAAGAGAGGAGGGAGGGAGAGAGGGAGATGGAGAGAAAGAGAGGAAGAAAGAGAAAGAGACCGGGCATACACCACAAAATAATGATAATGATAACGGTAATGACAATGATGATAGTAATAATGATAATGAT
>NC_091580.1:252500-255000 GCF_042767895.1 Penaeus vannamei
GGGGTATTTTGGGGGTAAGAGAATGAAAGAGATTCCCAGATGTAGGGAAACGAAAACTGAAATTGGAAACAAATTGAATGAACGGGAATAGATGATAAAAGATACAAAATGAAGGAGACGAACGGGTTTCGTTTCGTTATGGGGGGAGAGGGAGAGGAGGAGGGGAGTGAGGGGGAGGGGGAGTGTGTGTGTGCCTGCGTGCCTGTTTCTGCTTCCCCTCTGCCGATTTCCAAACAAAGCACAGATGTGGCACACCCGATACTACACCCCTTCTTCCCCTCCCCCCTCCCCCTCCCGCTCTTCAACCCTCCTCCTCCCTCCCTCCTCCCCTCCTTCCCTCTCTCCTCCCTCCCCCTCCCTCTCTCTCCTCCCTCCTCCTCCTCCTCGCCTCCTCCCCTTTTTCTGCCTCCCTCCCTCCTCCTCCTCTCCTCCTCCCTCCCTCCCTCCCTCCCTCCCTCCCTCCCTCCCTCCTCCCCGACACTCCTTCCCTTCCATTGCTTGAAACTGATAAGGCACAGCAGCCACAAGGGTCATCTTACAGTGGCCTTTGCAAGGAAAAATGGCCCTTAACCGCATTGTCGAGCGGTTTTGCTGGTGTGTGAGGGGAGAAGGGGAAGGGAGAAGGGGAGGGGAAGGGAAGGAGGGAGAAGGGGAGGGGGGGGGAAGGAGGGAGAGGGGAAGGGTGAGAGGGCCGGAGTGGGTGGGATTTTTGTGTTGTAAGATGTAGTAAGAAGGAGTGCGAGGGGCTTAGTCACCCGGATTTTCTCGTTGCTTGTTTTATTCATCTATATTTATTTATTTGTGACTTACGGTCAGTGTTGCCGCTGTTGTCGTTGTTGCAATGCTTGGTATCCTTGTTATTTTGCATATTTGTTATCGCGTTTATATTCATAATCGTATGTTTTCATTGTCTTTTTAATTATCATCATAATTTACATCAATCTTTGTTATCATTATCCTCATTATTATTGTTATTATTATCATCACTGATATGATTTGGAGATTCTGCATTTATTATTAGGTTTGGATGAGGTGGTTTTCAAAACTTCGGCCGCTATATGGGAGGTTTTGAAACTTTCCGGACAGCTGCTGGTAACTTTTTTCAGGGTTGAAGCAGTTTTGAATTTATGGAGGGAACTGCAAGAGGGAGATTTTGGCGGGAGGTTTGAAAATTCCGGGGATCGGAGGGGGGAAGTTTTGGAACTGTATAGTCCTTGCTGAGAGGTTTTGGAACTCGGAGGCCTTAGCAGGGAGGTTTTTGGAACTTGTAGGCCGTGACAGAAAGGTTTTGGAACTCGGAGGCCTTAGCAGGGAGGTATCGAAACTTGCGTGTCTTGTAGGGAGGTTTTGGAACTTGTTGGCCGTGACAGAAAGGTTTTAGAACTTGTAGGCCGTTATAGGGAGGTTTTGGAACTTGTAGGCCGTGACAGAAAGGTTTTGGAACTTGTAGGCCGTTATAGGGAGGTTTTGGAATTTTTATTCCAGTGGAAAGATTCTTAAAAAAAAGGCTTTGAAACCTTTTATGCTTCCTCTTGGGTGAAGGTATGTCGGTTTTTCTCTTTTCCATAGACATAAGGACATCAGAACCACGTCTATCTCTTTTCTATTAAAATAAAGCTGTAAGAACCACGTTTCATGCTTTCTAAAAACACTTCTCTCCCTCTATTCTATAAGAATAAAGACATAAGAGTACCTTTTTTTTTCTAAGAGGTAACGATATAATAGTCGTTTTTCTTCTCTTTTTTTAAGAAAAGAAAAATATGAATGAGGGTCACATTTTTCTCGTTTCCACAGAAGTACAGACGTGAAGCCACTTTTTTCTCTGCTCTTTGCAATGGAATACTTCATTATTGCCATCGGATGTGTTTTGAATTTGAGGGGAAGAGTGAGCCGGGTGATTTGGAAGTGAGGGGAAGGCGAGCGCAAACAGGGACTGGCTGTGATGAGTTATGGTGAGTATGGTGAGAGAAATGAGGAATTTTGCGTTTTTTTTTATTTATTTTTTTTATTGTAGTTGATGGTAATGGCGGTTTTGTTGTGATGATGTAATTAATTTGGTTATTATTATGATTTTTACTTTGATTATGGTGATCATCTGGATGGTGACATTGGCAATGGCGATGCTGATGATGGTGACATCATCAGCAGATGATAATGAGTGACAGCGATAGTGCGTCATACCTGATGATCATGATGATAATGACATTACAGTAAGTGTGATATTGATATTATCATCACCATAATGATACTGAGATTCCCCATATTGAAAATAAAGATATTTTGCCATTAAAGCTCATAATTAAAGCTAGAAGATAATGATAATGACCCAACCACAGGGAATCACAACGATCATGAGAGAGAGGAGAGCGAGAGTGACAACGAAGGACGGAAGAAAGCGACGGTGAAGCCCATGATGATGACGATGAATTTTATGGAGAGAGAGAAGAAAAAAAGTTACGGATTAATATGTCGATCAGAGGAACGGCGCTGATGAGACCGG
>NC_091580.1:270000-272500 GCF_042767895.1 Penaeus vannamei
GAGAGAGAGAGAGAGAGAGAGGGACAGAGGGACAGAGACAAACAGAAGGAGTAAGAGAATGAGTAAGAGAGAGAAGGGAAGAAAAGGACAAGGCGTCCAGCGTAGGGAAGGCCCCGGGCGGTAAGTTATTGCTGCAGCTGTGATGTCGCCGCACAGCTCGATTGCGCCGGTTTGATAAACCCATTTTTATAATTATGACGAATTAATTTGTTTAATGAGTTAATGATCCATTATCATTAACCACGACGCGTAGCTACCGTGTACAGCAACTGTACCCAGTGACCTCGTGGTACTCGTGCGACTTTGCGCCACAAGAACCATTTTCAGATTTGATGCAACTCTTCTTTTCCATTTCACTGAAGGTATTTTATTTTGCGCTAATGCATCCGGCGAGGAGAACCGAAATGAATTTGTATTCTTGCAAGAAATGGCAACATTTACGCACCTTTATGGATAGTCTGTGGATTGGGCGGCGGTTCGGCTTGTGTGCGTCGTTGGTTGGTTGTGTGTGTGTTTGTGTACGTTTGTGGGTGTGGGTGTTTGTATATTTTGCGAGTGGCTGTGTTGATTTTACTCTATTGTGTGTGTGTTGTGCGTATGTGCGTGTGTGTGTGTTTGTGGGTTTGGATGTGGATGTTTGTGTATCTTTGAGTGACTGTTGAATCACTGTATCATGTATTATGTGTGCGTTTGTCAGTGTGGATGTATATGTATGTGTGTTTATGTCTGTGTCGTTTCAGTATATGTATTTTTATATGTATGTGTGTCTCTCCATAGGTTTGTGTCTGTAAATGTGTCTGGGCATCTGTGCATGTATGTATATGTATGTCTGTACATGTGTATGCGCATCTGTGTATGTATGTATATGTATGTCTGTACATGTGTATGCGCATCTGTGTATGTATGTATATGTATGTCTGTACATGTGTATGCGCATCTGTGTATGTATGTGTGTGTATGTCTGTACATGTGTATGCGCATCTGTGCATGTATGTATATGTATGTCTGTACATGTGTATGCGCATCTGTGTATGTATGTATATGTATGTCTGTACATGTGTATCCGCATCTGTGTATGTATGTATATGTATGTCTGTACATGTGTATGCGCATCTGTGCATGTATGTATATGTATGTCTGTACATGTGTATGCGCATCTGTGCATGTATGTGTGTGTATGTCTGTACATGTGTATGCGCATCTCTGTATGTATGTATATGTATGTCTGTACATGTGTATGCGCATCTCTGTATGTATGTATATGTATGTCTGTACATGTGTATCCGCATCTCTGTATGTATGTATATGTATGTCTGTACATGTGTATGCGCATGTGTATGTATGTATATGTATGTCTGTACATGTGTATCCGCATCTCTGTATGTATGTATATGTATGTCTGTACATGTGTATGCGCATCTGTGCATGTATGTGTGTGTATGTCTGTACATGTGTATGCGCATCTCTGTTGTGAGCGGCTGTGTTGATTTTACTGTATTGTGTGTGTGTTGTGCGTGTGCGTGCGTGTGTGTGTGTATGTGTGTGTGTGTGTGTGTGTGTGTGTGTGTGTGTGTGTGTATGTTTGTGGGTATGGATGTGGATGTTTGTATTTTGAGGTGACTGTGTTAGTCACTGTATCATGTATTATGTGTGCGTTTGTCAGTGTGGATGTATATGTATGTGTGTTTATGTCTGTGTCGATTCAGTATATGTATATTTATATGTATGCGTGTCTATCTATAGGTTTGTGTCTGTAAATGTGTCTGAGCATCTGTGCATGTATGTATATGTATGTCTGTACATGTGAATGTGCATCTGTGTATGTATGTGTGTGTATATCTGTACATGTGCATGCGCATCTGTGTATGTATGTATATGTATGTCTGTACATGTGTATTTGTGTATGTATGTGTGTATTAAGTCTTCAAAGATGTGTGTATGTTACCTGTGCATGTATGTATATGTATGTCTGTACATGTATGCGCATTCTGTGTATGTATGTATGTAAAGTGCATGCCTGTACATGTGTATCCGCATCTGTATATGTATGTATATATGTATGTCTGTACATGTGTATGCGCATCTGTGCATGTATGTATATGTATGTCTGTACATGTAGGCATCTGTGCATGTATGTGTGTGTATGTCTGTACATGTGTGTATGCGCATCTCTGTATGTATGTATATGTATGTCTGTACATGTGTATGCGCATCTCTGTATGTATGTATATGTATGTCTGTACATGTATCCAGTATCTCTGTATGTATGTATATGTATGTCTGTACATGTGTATGCGCATGTGTATGTATGTATATGTATGTCTGTACATGTGTATGCGCATCTCTATGTATGTATATGTATGTCTGTACATGTGTATGCGCATCTGTGTATGTATGTATATGTATGTCTGTACATGTGGAGCATCTTCGTGTGTAGAAATTGTATTCATGTATGATTTTACTACATTGTGTGTGTGCATCTGTGCGTATGTGCGTGTGT